>NC_057800.1:421800063-422100063 GCF_018294505.1 Triticum aestivum
TCTCTCTCTCTCTTATAATTCTGTTCTGTTTTATCTTTTCTATTTTCTGCAATTTGTTTTTGATTGATTTAAAATATCAAATCATTTTATAAAATCCTGGAAACAGTTATGGGTGCTTTCTGAATTATTTCAGTGACCCCTAACAATTTCCAACATTTATTTGAACATTTAAATTATTTATAGTATTTAAATGCCCAAAGTCAAATACAATATGGTTTAATTCAGTGACCAAATATGTCCTGCAAAAATATAAACCATTTTTGGTAGATGCTTCCACCTCAAACCAGAAATGTTGAACATTTTTAGAGGACATTTTGAGTTCAATGAAAAAGGTTTTATTTTGACCCTAGTTGAATTCATTTGGTGCTAGGGCTTAGTCAATCCCCATCTCAGGTTTAAATGAAATTTAAACATGATGTAACATTCTAATGCAAGCACTAGGCATTGTCAGAACTAGGGATGTGACAGTTTCGCAGAAAAAGAATATCAAACGGAGTCCAAACGTAATGAAACCTTCGAGAACGAGATTTTCAAAACGAACATGATCCAGGAGACTTGGACCTTACGTCAAGCAAACAACAGGAAAGCCACGATGTAGGGGGGCACGACTACCCCCCAGGCGCGCCCTCCACCCTCGTGGGCCCCCTGTTGCTCCACCAACGTACTCCTTCCTCCTATATATACCTACGTACCCCCAAACGATTGTAACTTTCTGTATCCACAAGATCCCATCTTGGGGTCTGTTCCAGAGCTTCGTCGGAGGCGGCATCGATCACGGAGGGCTTCTACATCAACACCATAGCCCTTCTGATGAAGTGTGAGTAGTTTACTTTAGACCTTCGAGTCCATAGTTATTAGCTAGATGGCTTCTTTTCTCTTTTTGGATCTCAATACAAAGTTCTCCCCCTCCTTCGTGGAGATCTATTCAATGTAATCTTCTTTTGCGGTGTGTTTGTTGCGACCGATGAATTGTGGGTTTATGATCAAGTTTATCTATGAACAATATTTGAATCTTCTCTGAATTCTTTTATGTATGATTGGTTATCTTTGCAAGTCTCTTCGAATTATCAGTTTGGTTTGGCCTACTAGATTGATCTTTCTTGCAATGGGAGAAGTGATTAGCTTTGGTTTGGATCTTGCGGTGTCCTTTCCCAGTACAGTAGGGGCAGCAAGGCACATATTGTATTGTTGCCATCGAGGATAACAAGATGGGGTTTTTATCATATTGCATGAATTTATGCCTCTACATCATGTCATCTTGCTTAAAGCGTTACTCTGCTCTTATGAACTTAATACTCTAGATGCATGCTGGATAGCGGTCGATGTGTGGAGTAATAGTAGTAGATGCAGGCAGGAGTCGGTCTACTTGTCTCAAACGTGATGCCTATATACATGATCATACCTAGATATTCTCGTAACGATGCTCAATTCTGTCAATTGCTCAACAGTAATTTGTTCACCCACCGTAAAATACTTATGCTCTTGAGAGAAGCCACTAGTGAAACCTATGGCCCCCGGGTCTATCTTCCATCATATTAATTTTCCAACACTTAGTTAATTTCATTGCCTTTTATTTTACTTTGCATCTTTATCATAAAAATACCAAAAATATTATCTTATCATATCTATCAGATCTCACTCTCGTAAGTGACCGTGTTGGGATTGACAACCCCTATCGCGTTGGGATTTATTTGTTTTGTGCAGGTGCGAGGGACTCGCGCGTAGCCTCCTACTGGATTGATACCTTGGTTCTCAAAAACTGAGGGAAATACTTACGCTAGTTTGCTGCATCACCCTTTCCTCTTCAAGGGAAAATCAACGCAGTGCTCAAGAGGTAGCACCTCACGAGAAGCGGAGATATCAAGGCGGGGCGAACCTCGCGAGGCTCTCGTGACGTGAGCCATGACAATTGACACCAGGCGGGCGCCAGCGTGCGCTGTGTCCTTGCTTCCTCTTTTGTGCTAATGGGCCAAGCGCAGGTGTGGGGTACTGAGGCATCAGGCAAATGTTTCCATATCAGTGCAACGAGACCAAGACCAGAAGGACGGCAGGACGGAGGTCACCATGGAGCCCAGGATGGCATCACCGCTAGAGTCTTTTGCAGGCGAAGACTACTTTTGTCAGGATAGCTTGTACTAGCTATCCCCTTTCAAATTGGCCTCCATTGTTGGCTCCCTTCCCGCTCAACATTTGGGAAGAGGACCAGGGCCCATATAAATAGAGCTAGCCACCACCATAGCTAGGGTATCGGATCCAAAGACGATACAAGTTCACCAAGCACAAGAACACCTCAACCTCAGGAGGCTGTTCTTCCCCTAGGATTGTTCATCAGCAGCCCAAGAGGCAATCCACCACCACACTGGAGTAGGGTATTACACCACAACGATGGCCCGAACCAGTATAAATCTTGTGTCTTTGTGCTGCGAGTTCGTCCGCGAGATCTTAGAGAGCTAGGGCGTAGATCGGTAGGAGGGAAAGAACTTCGCGCGCACCCCAAAGTTCAAAACTTAAGGGTTCGCCGGAACCCCAGATCCGATATTTGGCGTGCTAGGTAGGGGTGCGCCGTAGCTCCTCTCACCTGCCTACGCTCCACGCCGGCGCACTTCTCTCTCATGGCAGGCGCCATGCCACCGACTCTAGTGGCCGGTGCTAACGACAGGGCCAGGGGGCTCCGAGCCCTGGCCCCCGCCCTGCGGCAGGTACGGTGGCCACCCAAGTTCAGGCCGGAGATGCCGCCGCGCTACGACGGCGTGGCAGACCCGTCGGCTTTCCTACTAGCATACGAAGAGGCCATCCTCGAGGCCGGGGGCGACGACAAGGTCATGGCCAACTGGCTCCCCGTGGCCCTCGCCGGCGAGCCACGCGCCTGGCTGCTCAACCTCCCCGGATCCACGGTGGCATCCTGGGGGAACTCCACGACCTCTTCACTGCTTGCTACGTGATACAGGCGCACCACGCAGTCGCGGCCCTGCTGGGCGGCTCCCAAGCACCGCCTTCAGATCGCCACGTCAAGCGTTCCTCCGCCAGATCGGTGCCGCTTCCAAGTGCCCGGGGGCTCCGCCGGGCTGGGCTGCACCGGAGGCCGACCTCACCTTCAGCTTAGAGGACCACCCCGACTCCACTGCCGGCTCGGGCGTGCTCCCAATGCTCTGCACGCCCACCATCTACAACGTGGCTGTTACCAATACCCTCATCGATGGTGGTGCCGGCCTCAACTTGCTTTCCGTGGAGGCCTTCAGTGTTCTGCACGTGCCACTCGAGCGGCTCAGCTTCAGCAAGCCTTTCTCAGGAGTTGGTGGTGGCACTGCCTGCTCTCTGGGATAGATCCGCCTTCCCGTCACCTTCGGCACGCGCCACAACTACCGCACCGAGCCGGTCGACTTCAACATCGCTCGCATCAGCCTCCCATACAACGCCATACTTGGGTACCCGACTCTGGCCCAGTTCATGGCAGCGACTCATCCGTCCTACAACCTCATGAAGATGCCTGGGAGCAAGGGCGTCCTCACTATCAAAGGGGACACCAAGGAGGCCCTGGCGGCACTCAGGCTCGCCCTCAAAACCGCTGCGTCGGCGCAGCCTGCTGACGCGGGCACCTCCGAGCCCAAGAGGGCCGTACTGAACAAGAAGAAGTAGTTGTTCACACAAGACAAGGCAGAAACCAAGCAGGTGCTAGCCAATGAGGACGGGCCCCCATGAGCCTTCATTACCGTAGGTGCCGGACTTGACCAAGGTTAAGAGGAAGCATTGGTGAAGTTCTTGCGCGCAAACAAGGATATATTCGCGTGGGAGCCCAATCAGCTGGTAGGAGTCCCGAGGGAAGTGATTCAACATATTTAAGGGTATGCCCCAATGTATGCCTCGTGAAGCAGCGGGCGAGACGGCAGTCCACTGAGAAGCAGGCCTTCATTGTACAAGAGACCCGCAAGCTGGAGGCGGCGGGTGCCATTCACGAGGTTCGGTACCCCGAATGGCTGGCGAACCCCATAGTAGTACCGAAGAAAGGCAGGAAGGAATGGATGTGCATCGACTTCACCAACCTTAACAAGTCATGCCTTTCAGATTGCGGAACACGGGCGCAACCTTTCAGCGACTGATGCACATCGCCCTGGGAGGCAGCTCGGGAGAAACACAGAGGCCTACGTCGACGACATTGTGGTAAAGTCTCAGGAGGCAAGGACCTTGATTCAAGACCTGGAGGAGACCTTCGTGAGCGTGCGCCAAGTGAACTTGCGGCTTAACCCGGAGAAGTGCGTGTTCGGCGTCCCTTCCGGCAAGCTGCTGGGCTTCCTCTTGTCTCACAGATGGATCGAGGCGAATCCAGAGAAGATCAAGGCCATTGAGGACATGAGCCTGCCGTGGACCCTTAGGGAGATGCAGAAGCTGGCCAGCCGGGTAACTATGTTGGGACGCTTCATCTCCAAGCTAGGGGAACGCGCCCTACCTTTCTTCAAGATGATGACGAAGAAGGGCCCATTCGAGTGGACCCAGGAGGCCGATCGAGCTTTTCAAGACCTCAAGAGATACCTGACCAGCCCTCCGGTGATGGTAGCGCCACGACCCGTCGAGCCCCTAGTACTCTACCTCGCTGCTACCCCGTACTCCGCCAGCACAGCACTGGTGGCGGTTCGATAGGAGCACCAAGCCAAGGGCGCGCTGCACCGGGCTACAACTGAAGCAATGCGAGATCAGGAAGGCACCACAAGAGCCGTGGCAGCGACGACCGAAGACCGAGCTCAACAGGACGACACCGCCAAAATTCCCGCAAACAATCAGGCGTCAGGAGCCCCGTCACCTCACGGGGCGTCTCAACTCCCGCAAGACGCGAACCTAGACACCGCACTAGCCCTCGTCGAATACCCGGTGTATTTCGTCAGCACCGTGTTGCGAGATGCGAGGGCGCGATATCCGATGCCTCAGAAGCTTCTGCTCGCACTCTTGGTGGCCTCGCGCAAGCTCCAACACTACTTCCAGGGGCACCACATCAAGGTTGTCTCAGCCTACCCCTTAGAGAGGGTGCTCAGGAGCCCAAATTCTGCTGGGAGGGTCGCCGAGTGGAACATCGAGCTGCAAGCATTCCAGTTAGAGTTCAACACTACCAAGGTCATCAAGGGAGCTGCGCTCGCTGATTTTGTGGCAGAATGGACGGATGTCCCGACGCTTGAAGTAGGCGAAGACCAGTCCACCTCGCCAGGAAGTGAGGCACTGGACGGTTGGGTCATGTACTTCGATGGCGCCTTCATGCACCACGGCGCAGGGTCTGGAGCAGTACTCATCTCGCCCACTCTGGATAAGCTCTACTATGCCATGCAGCTCTGCTTTCAGCAGAGCGAGAAGGTCTCCAACAACATCGCAGAATACAAAGGCCCCATAGCTGGCCTGAAGGCCGCGGCAGCTCTGGGGGTGAAGCGCCTTACCATTAGAGGAGACTCCCAACTCCTCGTCAACTTCGCCAACAAAGTATACGGGCCAAAGGACGAGCATATGGAGGCATACCTCGCGGAGGTACGCAAGATGGAGAAGCAGTTCTTGGTCCTGGAGCTGCAGCACGTGCCCCGGAGCACCAACAAGGAAGCCGACGACATCGCCAAGGGAGCATCCAAGCGACAACCACAATTTGAGGAACGGCTCTTCAAGCCGTCGGCGACACCACCGCTGTCAAGCACAGCTCAGCCTCGGGAGGAGGTGCCGCAGCGTCCTGCCACAGGAGCCCCGGCCTGCGGCCCGACCTCAGGAGCTCGCTTACTCTTGGCGCTCGAGACTCAGGAGGGATGCTGGACCAAGGAATTCAAGGAATATCTGATGCAAAGGGTGCTGCGAGAGAAGGAGGAAGATGCAGAGCGCGTGGTTCGGCAAGCCATGGTGTACTGCATCCAGGATGGTGAGTTATACAGGAAGCGGCCAAATGACGTTTCCTTGCGCTGCATTTATAGGGACCAGGGGCAAGAGCTGCTAACTGAGATACACGGTGGGGACTGTGGGCACCACTTGTAATCATGGACCCTCGTCGGCAAGGTGTTCCGCAGTGGGTTCTATTGGCCCACTGCGCTCAACGACGCAGCTGAGCTGGTGAGGTCCTGCGAAGCCTGCCAGTTCCACGCCAAGAAAATTCACCAGCCGGCCCAGGGCCTCCATACCATTCCGCTCACGTGGTCGTTCGTGGTCTGGGGGCTAGACATCTTGGGCCCGTTCCCTCGAGCGCCTAGGGGCTACCGCTACCTCTACGTCTCCATCGACAAGTTCACCAAGTGGGCGGAAGTGGAAGCCGTCCGTACCATCCCAGCTGGCTCCGCTGTCAAGTTCATCAAGGGCCTCGTGAGCCACTTCGAGGTCCCCAACCGCATCATCACAAATAAAGGCTCGCAGTTCACTAGTAACCTCTTCAAAACCTAGTGTGCTAATCTTGGAATGCAGATCTGCTGCGCTTCGGTGGCGCACCCGAGGAGCAATGGTCAGGCCGAACGCGCCAACGCGGAGGTCTTGAGGGGCCTCAAGACCAGGACCTTCAAGAAGAAGCTCGAGGCATGTGGCAGGGGTTGGCACGACGAGCTCCAGGCCATGCTATGGTCTATCCGCACCACCACCACCAAACTAATGGGGCGAGACCCCATTCTTCTTTGTCTACGGAGCTGAAGCAATCCTTCCTCACGAGGTTAAGGATCGCTCTGCATGGGTCCTGGTGTTCGATGAAACACAGCAGGATGCCACGCGGGGAATGGACCTCATGCTGGGGGAGGAATGTCGCTGCGAAGCTGCACTGAGGGCGGCCAGGTACCAGCAGGCGCTGCGGTGATACCACTGCCGCATCATCCGCTCCAGGACGCTCGAGGTGGGCGACCTCGTCCTGAGGCGGGTCCTCTCCAAGGAAGGGCTGCACAAGCTTTCACCCACATGGGAGGGCCCGTTCAGGGTCGTCCATGTCTCCAGGCCTGGCGCCGCGCGCCTGGAGACGCTGGACAGGATACCTATCCAGAACGCCTGGAACATCCAGCACCTCCGGAGGTTCTACCCATGAAGCAAGGCCCAGAGCCTATGAAGAAAGGCCCAGAGCCTGTGAAGAAGGCCCGGTGCCTGTGAAGAATCGCTGCCCATGACACTGTCACGTAATAATGAGTGGGGTTGTACATGCCCCGGAGTCTCAGGAGCGCCGGTCTCTGGCCCCGGGGCTCCCTCCCACACCTAGTGGCAGCACTTAGCTCCGTGTTGGTGAGAAGACTTGAAGACTAGATTAGGTGCCGGACGCGGCTTTTTATTTGCTTTCCGCAGTTCGCTCGCTTTTCCTTAATTGAAGTTTGCTTTTGGTGCTCCTTGCTGATTCGATTCCCTCACCTCTTACCATTTTTCCGGCTCTGGTTCGCTCATGTTCTCTCTCTCACATACCTCACGAGGGGGCTAGGCAGGTGCCCTCGCGAGCGTTTTTCTTCTCTATGCCTTCTCGCGAGCCACTCTCATTCGAGCCTGAAAGCTGGCACATCTCTCCTAATCCGTGCCCCACGGGTACCGCGATACAAGGCGCCGGGTCAAGGCTTGGGTGAGCGACAAATCTCCTAGAAAAAACTCCCTAACGAATTATTTTCGCAGTTCCTAAGCAATCACAGACCACAAGGTCAAGATGGACATGGAGAAATAAACGCCTCGTAAGGAGGAGGGCGCCCCGAATACACCAGGCTAAGTTATCTCTGCGCAAAATAGGCACACATCATTGAAACAACAAGCGTAGCATAATGGATAATGAGTTATGGTTCGATACACGCCCCTACGGGCCCATGCTGGTTTCATTTCGATGCAGGAAGGAAAAGGGGAACATAACAAAAGCGGCGCTCGCCCCTGTAGTAGCCGACGGAGGCAGGGCCTCGGCGACGTCCGGGGTCTAGTCGGACACCTCCTCGCTCTTCACGGTGCACGGTGACGAGACGACCAGCTACCACCTTAGAAGCGGGCGCGGCGGCTGATCAAGGCCGCCGCTGCTGGAACTGTCGCCGAGGGAGGAGCCACCATAGCTAGACGAGGCGTGGCCGGCGGGTTCATCCTCCTCCTCTTCCCGACCATCGCCAAGGCCAAGCACCTCCTCGCTGTCGTTCACCTCAGGGCAGCATCTGGCGTGGCGACCGCCTTCCCCAAACACCCTCACGAAGAGGGTCGCATCACCGTCGAACTTGAAGTGGAGGGTGCACCACCTACCCAGCCGCGCGCGCAGGCAAACGTCTGCCAACCACGGGCCAAGGCAATGTTGCCTGTAGCGGAGACCTCGACCGCGACACAAGAAGCCCAACTGCAGCAACCGTCTGCTTGCAGCCAGAGCCCGCCTGGAATGGAGGCCGGTAGCTTGTCGGCAAAGAAGCGGGGAGCTAGAGCCAGCTACCGGCTGGATCCTCTGACCAGACAACGAACTCCGGTAGCACCTCTGCCGCATGGAACCGTGGTCGGGGAGGTCGCGCAACCACGACGCGTCTCCTATCATCGACGGGACTGCCGCGGACAGAGCGACTCCTGCCGCGCACTGCAGCGCCACCCCGAGAGCCGGGGGCCACGGCGGGGGTCGCAGCATACTTACAGGGACGTCCATGTCCTCGCTTGGGCGCCGGGGAGCCGGGTCCCTCCTGAGGGGCCTTGCCCTTCTCCGTGGCGGAGAACCTCTTCGGTGGCGCCATTGCTGCTAACGGTGGAGCAAGGAGGAAGAAGCAAGTGAACCAAGAAGAGATGGGCGACGGGGGCTCCGCCCCCTCCCCATTTATAGTGGAAGAAGGCCAACCGACACCTCCCATGATCTCAGGTAATGATGATTTCCTTGCATGTCACAGGGACTTGTCAAGTCGGGCAGTTTCCGAAGCTGCATGGGGAAGTGGAGACACCCACGTCCAATGAACCGCCACACGGCAACCGAGGCCGCAGGCTTTTGGGGTGCACGGTGCTCCGCGCTTGATCCTTTGGCTTCGCCCCGAAGCCAAGCCCGAGCGCACCTTGGGCTCGGGGGCTACTATCGGTGTTCTGGGAATGGGGGTCCCCATACTTGCCATCCTGCAGCCCATGGCGTGGCTGTGCTGGCAGGCCTGGACGGCCCATCTTCATTGACAAGGAACCAAGACCCTCGCGAGGTGTAAGATACAAGACCTCCTCAGGAGCGGCCTCGCCAAGCTGCCTCACGATGAGTGGAGATATCAAGGCGGGGCGAACCTCGCGAGGCTCCCGTGACGTGAGCCATGATGATCGGCGCCAGGCGGGCGCCAACGTGCACAGTGTCCTTGCTTCCCATTTTGTGCTAAGGGGGAAAGTGCAGCCGCGGGGTACGGAGGCATCAGGCAAAGGTTTCCATATCAGTTCAACGAGACCAAGAACGGAAGGACAGCAGGACGGAGGTCACCGTGTAGCCCAGGACGGCGTCACCGCTATAGTCTTTTGCAGGCGAAGACTACTTTTGTCAGGATAGCTTGTACTAGCTGTCCCCTTACAAATTGGCCGCCATTGTTGGCTCCCTTCCCGCTCAACATTCGGGAAGTGGACCAGGGCCCCTATAAATAGAGCTAGCCACCACCATAGCTAGGGGATCGGATCCAAAGATGACACAAGTTTATCAAGCACAAGAACACCTCAAGCTCAGGAGGCTGTTCTTCCCCTTGTACTGTTCATCAGCAGCCCAAGAGGCAATCCACCACCACACTGGAGTAGGGTATTACACAACAACGATGGTCCGAACCAGTATAAATCTTGTGTCTTGGTGCTGCGAGTTCGTCAAGTTCGTCCGCGAGATCTTAGAGAGCTCGGGCGTAGATCAGTAGGAGGGAAAGAACTTCGCGCGCACCCTATATTTCGAACCTTAAGGGTTTGCCGGAACCCCAGGTCCAACAACAGATGAAAAATGGTTCGAAATTATGACCGGACAGACGTGATGTCATATTATAAAAAGCTCTCAGCAGATTAGACTCGTGTAAAAATATATTCTCTCTACGATTATGTATGGTGTGTGTGACAGGTCCGGATACTATCATCGCATCCGAAGACTATCTTGAAGTTCGGATAGAAGGGAACCCACCTTGCAATGCTGAAGACAATCAATGCGCCGGACTCCTCGTCATTGAAGCCAGGTTCAGGGGCTACTGAGGGAGTCCTGGACTAAGGGGTCCTCGAGCGTCCGACCTGCTATCCATGGGCCGGACTGATGGGCTGTGAAGACATGAAGGCCGAAGACTGTAGCCGTGTCCGGATTGGACTCTCCTTGAGGTGGAAGGCAAGCTTGGCGACCGACTATGAAGATTCCTTCTTATGTAACCGACTCTATGTAAACCCTAGATTCCCCCCGGTGTCTATATAAACGGGAGGGGCTAGTGTGGAGAGGATATATTCATTACCATAGTCATACAAGCTAGGCTTCTAGGGTTTAGCCATTACGATCTTGTGGTAGATCAACTCTTGTAACACTCATATTCATCAAGATCAATCAAGTAGGACGTAGGGTATTACCTCCATAGAGAGGGCCTGAACCTAGGTAAACATCGTGTCCCCGTCTCCTGTTACCATCGATCCTAGACGCATAGTTCGGGACCCCCTACACGAGATCCGCCGGTTTTGACACCGACATTGGTGCTTTCATTGGGAGTTCCACTGTGCCATCAACGAAAGGTTCGATGGCCCCTCCAATCGCCTATAGCGACGCTGTCCAAGGAGAAACCTTCCTCCCTGGACAGGTTTTCGTGTTCGGCGGCTTCATACTGCGCGCCAACTCGCTTGGTCATCTAGAGCAGATCGATAGCTACGCCTGTGGCCATCAGGTCAGATTTGGAAGCTTGAACTACGTCGCGGATATTCGTGGAGACTTGATCTTCAATGCATTTGAGACCTCCGCGATCGCTCCCCCTCGGTTCGATGAACATGACTTAAATCTGTCATCACATCACATCCAGGAGATGGTCCCTGTTGCTGCAATGGCCTTAGAACCAGAGCAGATCGTGCCATCCGAGGCCACAGAGTCAGCGGCGTTGGAGCCGCACACAGACTCGGCACCCCGCAATATTTGCGTCAGTGGAACTCCGGACTCGTCTCCGGCTATAAGTCCCAGACCGGGTACGCTTGCGGACACCGAGCTGGATCGGTTATCGATTTTCGAATTTAGGGCCGCAGACATCTTCCAGCACTCACCTTTGGGATATGTGCTAAACTCTTTAAAGAACTTGTCCTTGGAGAAGGACTTACAGCCGAACTATGTTCGGTTCAAGCCAGAGGCTGACGATGGGAAATTCCGCTTCCCACCCACCACCCACTTCATTGCCACTATCGATGACTTAACTGTGGTGCTTGATTACGGCTCCGAAGACATCGACGGTATGGACGATGATGCCGACCAGGAGCAAGGCCAAAACCCGCCACTTACTGGACGTTGGACGGCCACCTCTTCGTACGATGTGTACATGGTCAACACACCTAAAAAAGCTAGCGACGATGACAAAGGAGATCCAGTTGCGAATAAACCTTCTGAGACACAGTCCAAGCGCCGGCGCCCTATACGCCGCTCTAAGCCTCACCGCTCAAAAGATGACGACTCTGGCACCGAAGAAAATAGTACTCAGGCGACACCGAAAACAATGAAGATCCTGTCGGGGCTGCATCCGAACAGGAGGAACAAGACAACAGGCAAGATAATCCTGATAAACAGGCCATGCCCAATGATCCAGATGATGATAGTTATCGTCCAGTCTCCGAGGATGATGAGAGCCTCGGCAATGAGGACTTCATCGTGCCTGAGGCACCCCTCGAGTAGGAGCTCTTCAAGCGCCAGCTAATAGCCACTACAAGAAACCTGAAGAAGAAGAAGCAACAACTCCAAGCTGATCAAGACCTGCTCATTGACAGGTGGACTGATGTCCTGGCAGCCGAAGAATACGGCCTCGAGCGCCCAGCCAAGAATTACCCAAAGCACAGACTGCTACCTCAGTTTGATGAGGAAGCACCAGATCCCATACCTCCCTCACGCAATGCGGACCGACCACCACGTGGTCGAGATAGTGCGGCGGAACAACCACCCCGCGGTCGGGATAAAACGGCAACTCAGTCCGAACAACAGCCCGCCCCACCACCTCACAAAAACAGGGACAGAACAGCTCGGGACCATACATACGACCTTCGACAGGATTTGGACAGTAGAGCAGGACACACCAGATCAATCTACGGAACACGAGGACGCTTCTCGACTCGAGAAGACGGCTACCTATTCGGACGTGAAAAACCTAGTCACACCCGGGCCGATAACCGCAGGCGGACTTCATCGGAGGTGCACCGCGACGCGGCCCGATATACAGGCGTCGCACACCCTCTCTGCTCCACAGATGAGGTGCTGGATCACGAATTCCCCGAGGGGTTCAAGGCCATCAATATTGAATCATACGTCGGAACAACCGATCTCGTAGTATGGATTGAGGACTTTATTCTCGACATCCACATGGCCCATGGAGACGACCTCCATGCCATCAAATACCTCCCACTAAAACTCAAAGGGCCAGATCGACACTGGCTAAATAGCCTGCCCGAGAATTCCATCGGCAGCTGGGAGGACTTGGAAGAGGCCTTCCTTGACAACTTCCAAGGTACATATGTCCGGCCACCCGATGCCGATGACTTAAGCCACATAGTTCAACAACCTGGAGAATTAGCCAGAAAATTCTGGACTAGGTTCCTAACCAAAAAGAACCAGATCATTGATTGTCCGGATGCCAAAGCCCTAGCGGCCTTTAAACACAACATCCGTGACGAATGGCTAGCACGCCACCTTGGCCAAGAAAAGTCGAAGTCCATGGCAGCCCTTACGGCACTCATGACCCGCTTTTGCGCGGGTGAGGACAGCTGGCTAGCTCATAGCAAAAACACAGCCAACAAGACAGGCCCCTACGAGGCCAAGAACAGCTCCGGCAAGCTCCAGCGCAATAGACACAAACGTCAAAGCAATGGCGACAACACCAATGACACCACTGTTAACGCCGGATTCAGCGGCCCCAAGAACGGCCAGCGAAAGAAGCCCTACAAAAGGATTAGTGAGGGACAATCCATCCTGGATCGCATACTCTATCGTTCGTGCCAAATACATGGTACCGCAAATAAAAAAGCCAATCACACCAACAGAGATTGTTGGGTTTTCAAATAGGCTGGCAAGTTAAATGCTGAAAACAAAGAAAAGGGATCACAAAGCGAGGACGAGGACGAAGAGCCCTGGCAGCCGAACACTGGGGCAGAAGAAATTTCCCCCTGAAGTCAAAACGGTGAACATGATATACGCTACACACATCACCAAAAGGGAGCGCAAGCGAGCACTCCGGGACGTCTACGCGGTAGAGCTAGTCGCCCCAAAATTCAATCCATGGCCGTCATTCCTGATCACCTTCGATCGTCGAGATCACCCAACTAGCATCCGCCATGGCGGTTCGGCCGCACTGGTCCTCGACCCAATCATTGACGGATTTCTCCTAACACAAGTCCTGATGGACGGTGGAAGCAACCTTAACCTGCTCTATCAGGATACAGTGTGGAAGATGGGCATTAATCCCTCACGAGTCAGACCCACAAGGACTACTTTTAAAGGAGTCATACCAGGCATAGAGGCCTGTTGTACGGGCTCAATCACGCTGGAGGTGGTCTTCGGTTCTCCGGACAACTTCTGAAGCGAAGAGTTAATCTTCGATATCGTCCCCTTCCACAGTAGCTACCACGCACTGCTCGGACGAACCGCGTTTGCTAGATTCAACGCAGTCCCACACTATGCTTATCTCAAGCTCAAGATGCTCGGTCCACGCGGCGTCATAACAGTCAATGGCAACACTGAACGCTCCCTCTAAACAGAAAAAAACACAGCCTCCCTTGCAGCAGAGGTACAGAGTGGCCTTCTCAAGTAGAACCGTAATCCGGCTACCGAGCCCCTGGACATCACCAAGAGGGTCCGGACCGCATCGCAACAGGACAACATGGCTCGTCAAGAGCTTGATTAGCAACTCGGCCTCCGTCCTAGTCCCGATGAGGTAGTGGCATTTGTACCACGCGTACATAACTACGCACTCAAAATTCCATGGGCATTGACGGAGGCACAAGCTAGCCCGGGATCTACAGTTCGGCTAGACCGCTCCCGGACACACATATAACTTCACTATTTCCTTTTCCTTTTTTTCTCAGGGTTCTCTTATGTGGGCCTCCTTCGACGGCCTGATTAATGGTCCTGTCAAAGGATAAACACACCGGATTGACACGGAGTACATGCGTACATGGGAAGCCCTAGAGGCTAACTCAGCGATTACTCTATCCGTTTTCAGGACCCACACGCAGCTCACCTTCAGTTGTGGCATGGCAAATAGCCGGTTGCTTATTGCACTATTTTGTACCAATGTGCTTGGACGCATTAACCCAACTATAATGGAAACAGTTCATGATCCAAGTTCAAGGGCCCCAGGTCCTATCTCTATTCTCCCTCTGCTTTCCTTTAAATTACTTATTTCCTAGCAACCGTACACTCTGGTACGTTTCATATTTGCCAGGGACTCCCCATCGCCTCACGATACGGCAACAAAGTCCGAACACTCCTTAAAGATAAGTTCGGCACCCCGAATTTAGCATTATATGCATTGGCTCCGAATCATGTCTTTGGTTAATAGTTGGGTTGCCCGGCTCCTGTGCTTGCTACCCTACATTCCGCTAAATCAGCTAGGGTAGTAAAGGGAGAACTACTACGATTGTGCCCTGGCCTTGACTAGATGAGCGCCTCCATAGAGAAAGCCGAAAACTGTCTGTCATGATACGGCAAGAGCCGGTCAGCTGTTCGAGGGTTACAAATCGTTGGAGATTTTTCCCGCGTTATGCAAAAGATCGGCACTTCCCGATCAGATGCTGACAGCACTCTGGTTTGAACTAGGGGCTGCGCCCATGCTTGATTATAAAACTCCTATGGCTAAGTGAGGGTGTTTAAGCCGAATAGTCTGATTGCCTTGTTCGTTGCGCTAAACAACTCCTTCAAGGACCATATAATTGGATCAAGATTGTTTAGATTCCATCCCGAACACCTCCGTACTACCTACATGGGGGTAGAAGCCGACGACTGGCCAACCCTCAGATTACATACAACACGGTCGCACAGGAGGAAACAATTAAAGCATAACAAAATTACATTACAAAACAGGCTTTGTTTTTCATAATACAAGGTAAAGGCAACATGAATACATTTATTCGAATACAATGTCCTGCGAACATTGTGCTGCCGCAAGGCGAGACCCCTCCAGGACATTCGCAAAATACCATTCGGGTGTGCGGTGCTCCTTGCCCTCCAGTGGCCCTCTGGTCACCTCGACGGCGTCCATCTTCGCCCACCACATCTTGCAACGGGCGAAGGCCATGTGTGCACCTTCAATACAGGCCGAGCACTTGACGACGTCCAGCCGAGTACACACGTTCACCATCCGCCTCACGAGTCCGAAGTAGCTGCTTGGCATAGCTTCGGCTGGCCATAGCCGGATTATCAAATCATTCATGGCTAGTTCGGCCACCCTATGCAGCTCCACCAGTTGTTTCAGCTGATCGGTGAAGGACACGGGATGCTCTAGCACCGCATACTGCGACCAGAATAGCTTCTTCATAGAACCCCCTCCTTCGTCTCGGTAGAACTCCGCGGCGTCTGATACGCTGCATGGTAAATCCGCAAATGCTCCCGGGGAACTCCGAACCAGGTTAGTAAAAGGTACTGCTTCTCCGCATACTTGCTTTACATCTTAAATGCCTTACCCGCCGTGATCTTCTTGGCCTCCTGGATCTCCTGGAGGGCGGCCTAGGCCTCATTCCATGCAGTCTCCGTGCAGTGATGAGCCTTGGCGAGTTCGGCCCCTTTAACCGACGCATCATGCTCCAAGGCCTCGAATTTTTTTCACCGCATCCTGGAGCTCCTGCTGGACTTCTTTGACCCGGGCCTTGAGCTTCTTACGGGCGGCTTGCTGTTGGATAGCCTTCTCCTCGGCCTCGCCCAGGGCCTTCTTTAGGGCCTTGAACTCAGTTGCGGCTCCTGCACATATTACGACACCGCGGTCAATATACAACGCCTACTCCTTTCGAACACACAGCAAGTCGTCACTCACCTTGCTCCTCCTGGAGCCGAATCCTAACCTCGCCGAGCTCGTTCTTGAGCTGCTCCAGCCTCTGCCTCAGTTCAGAGACTTTGGCAACATGCAAGGTTGCGGCCAACAGCGACGCCTGCTTATCCATCCATATTATGTTAGTCTCCTATAACAAAAGATTGATCCTCTGTCCGGTTCTTCTTGCCGAACACCGGACAGTGTCTCAGGGGCAACTATCTGCACAGTGTCAATAGGCTACTGCAGGCTTCATTCATACCACTCTTGGCGCACTGAATCTTCTTGATCACCACACTCATAAGGACACGGTGCTCGTCCACGACGGAGGCGCCTCGAAGCGCCTCCATCAAGTTATCCGGCGCCCCTGGATGGACAGGGGCCACCGGTGGAGGCGGCGCACCCCCTCCTTCAAAGGGGGCTTCTCGCCCAACTCTAGAGCCATATGGGTCTCCGGAATCGTATTTGACTAAGGGCCGAACTGGATGCGGCCCTCTTCATCAGTCTCCATGGGGATCGGCTCCCCCATGTGTCCAGCAGTGGAGGTCTCGCCTTATGGCGCCTCCCGGACGGCGTCCTGGGCTCCTCCTCGGTTCGGAGCGGTCCTCTGGGATAACACTTCGGTGTCATCCCTGACCCCGGGGGAATAAGAAGGCGGTGGCGACATGCTCGCCATCTCCGACGGAGCCAACGAACCTCCAGATGAGGGTCGCTGGATAAGGTCGCAGGCCAGACTGCAATAGTACAATTAACTATGTCAAGATAATGAAGAGAAAGGGCCAGATGCGCGCATGAGCGAGCCATGTCACTTACGATGCGGCCTGGGGCTTAGTGCGGGGGCGTCGTTCCGGGCTGCTGTCAACGTCCCATGCGGTGTTGACTGCTGGGATGCCCTTCCCCTTCTTGGGTGTCTCGGCCTCCGGATGCGCCGAAGCCTCCCTCTTATTCTTCCTCTCCTCAAGGGGAGGGTTGTTTTCCTCCTCCTCCTCCTCTTCCTCGCCATTGTCCTCAGGGACAGAGGAATGAGCTTCGTTGTCTTCGGACGTCACGTCCGAAGTGCCCTTGCAACGGGGGCCATTCTTGGCCCCCTTAGCCTTCTTCTTGGCCTTCTTCTCCGGCGCCTTATAAGGCGTCGGCACCAGCATCTTCGCTGGACACGGGATGAACGGTTCTTCAGGCAGCTAAGCCAGACACTAGATCTGCTTCACCCTCTCCATCCAGTCCTAAAAAAACAACAATAAAAGCTCAGGCATCATCCTTGAAACAAACAAGTGGATAATGCATCAAAAAGGACATACCTCGCTAGCGAGGTGTTTAGCGTTGTGTCCGCGATCTGAATCTGCGGCCGGTGGTTTCTCGTTGCCCTTAAAGAGCAACTTCCATGCACCTTTGTGAGTAGTCTCGAAGAGCCTTACCAGGGTCTGGTGTTTCTTCGGGTTGAACTCCCACAGAGGGTAGCTTCGGCGCTGGCACGGAAGGATCCGGCGAACTAGCATCACCTAGATCACATCAACGATCTTGACGTTCTTGGTTACCATGCTTTGAACGCACGTATGCAACGCTATCAGGTCATCAGGTGAACACCAGTCCGGACTCTTCTCGACCCAGGAGGTGAGTCGCATGGGAGCACCAGAGCGGAATTCGGCAGCTGCGGCCTAGGTGGTCCCGCGAGGTTCTGTGATGTAGAGCCACTGCTTCTGCCACTCCTTTACCATGTCCACAAGAGTACCTTTGGGCCAGGAGACGTTGGACAGCCTACTCACCATGGCTCCTCTGCACTCCGCGTGCTGGCCATCCACCACCTTCGGCCTCATGTTAAAGACTTTGAGCCACAACCCGGAGTGGGGTTGGATGCGGAGGAAGGCCTCACACACGATGATAAACGCCAAGATGTTGAGAAAGGAATTCTGGGACAGATCATGGAAATCTATCCCATAATAATACATCAGCCCGCGGACGAAAGGGTGGAGTGGAAATCCTAGCCCGTGGAAGAAATGGGGGATGAACACTACCCTCTCGTGGGATTCGGCATGGGGACAACTTGTCCCTCAGTCGGCAGGCAGTGAGTGATCTCCTTCGCCAAGTATCCGGCCGCCCGAAGCTGAGTAATGTCCTCCTCCTTGACGGAGGAGGCCATCCACTTGTCTTGACCTCTGGATCCGGAGATGGTTGCTTGAGTGGAAAGGAGATGAGAACTTGGGCGCTGGAGCTCGAGATTGGAAAGGCGGAGACAAATAGAGGGCGTGAGAGAGGAAGAGTGAATCCTTATCCCCTTATAAAGGCGATGAATATTAAACGCCTCCTCACTCGCCTTAAGATTCGCCTATTCCCAGGGGCTGTATAAACAGCACAGTTGGGTTACCCATGCCTGCATTGATGAGAATCCTGCGATATGGGGACACGATCTCTGCTTCGTCAAGATGTGCCAATGGCAACCGCATCTCGAAACGTGGAGCGACAAACAAAAACGGTTCAAAATTATGACCGGACAAACGTCAGGTCATCAGTAGATTAGACTCGTGTAAAAATATATTCTCTGTGTGGTTATGTATGGTGTGTGTGACAAGTCCGGATACTATCATCCCATCTGAAGACAATCTGCGCGCCGGACTCCTCATCATTGAAGCCAGCTTCAGGGGCTACTGAGGAAGTCCTGGACTAAGGGGTCCTCGGGCGTCTGGCCTGTTATCCATGGGCCGGACTGATGGGCTGTGAAGACATGAAGGCCGATGACTGTACCTATATCCGGATTGGACTCTCCTTAGCATGGAAGGCAAGCTTGGCGACCGACTATGAAGATTCCTTCTTATGTAACCGACTCTATGTAACCCTAGATCCCCCCGGTGCCTATATAAACCGGAGGGGCTAGTCCAGAAAGGATATATTCATTACCATAGTCATACAGGCTAGGCTTCTAGGGTTTAGCCATTACGATCTCATGTTACCATCGTTCCTAGATGCACAACTCGGGACCCCCTACCCGAGATATGCCGGTTTTGACACCGACATTGGTGCTTTCATTGAGAGTTCCACTGTGCCGTCAATGAAAGGTTCGATGGCCCCTTCAATAGTCTATAGTGACGCTATCCAAGGAGAAACCTTCCTCCCCGACAGATTTTCGTGTTCGGCGACTTTGTACTGTAGGCCAACTCACTTGGCCATCTGGAGCAGATTGATAGCTACGCCCCTAGCCACCAGGTCAGATTCGGAAGCTTGAACTACGTCGCGGATATCCGTGGAGACTTGATCTTCAATCGATTTGAGACCGCAACAATCGCTCCCCCTCGCCCCGATGAACATGACTTAAAATCTGTCATCGGATCACATCTAGGAGATGGTCCCTGTTGCTGCAATGGCCTTAGAACCAGAGTAGATCGTACCATCCCGGGCCACCAAATCCGTGGCATTGATGCCGCACACGGACTCGGCACCTTCAATGCGTCAATGGAACTCCGGACTCGTCTCCGGCTATAAGTTCCTGACCGGGTATGCCTATGGACACCGAGCTGGATCAGTTATCGATTTTAGAATTTAGCGCCGCAGACTTCTTCCACCACTCACCTTTGGGTGATGTGCTAAACTCTTTAAAGAACTTGTCCTTGGAGAAGGAATCACAGCCGAACTATGTTCAGTTCGAACCAAAGGCTAATGATGGGGAATTTCGCTTCCCACCCGCCACCCACTTCATAGCGACTGTCGATGACTTAACCGATGTGCTTGATTACAACTCCGAAGACATCGATAGTATGGAAGACGATGCCGACAAGGAGCAAGGCCAAGACCCGCCATTTACTGGATGTTGGACGGCCACTTCTTCATACGATGTGTACATGGTTGACACACCTAACAAAGCTAGCGACGATGACAAATAAGATCCAGTTGCGAATAAACCTTCTGAGACACAGTCCAAGCACCGCGCCCTAAACGCTGCTCTAAGCCTCGTCGCTCAAAATATGGCAACACTAGCACCAGAGAAAATAATACTCTGGACGACGCCAAAAACAATGAAGATCCTATCGGGGCTGCATCCAAACAGGAGGAACAAGACAACATGCAAGATAACCCTGATAAACAGGCCATGCCCAATGACCCAGATGATGATAGTCATCGTCCAGACTCCGAGGATGATGAGAACCTCAGCAATGAGGACTTCATCGTGCCTGAGGCACCCCTCTAGCAGGAGCGCTTCAAGTGCCAGCTAATAGCCACTACAAGAAGCCTGAAGAAGAAGAAGCAGTTGCTCCAAGCTAATCAAGACCTGTTCATTGACAGGTGGACTGATGTCCTGGCAACCGAAGAACACGGCCTCGAGCGCCAAGTCAAGAGTTACCCAAAGTGCAGATTGCTACCTCAGTTCAATGAGGAGGCACCAGATCCCATACCTCCCTCACGCAATGCGGACCGACCACCCCGTGGTCGGGATAGTGCGGCAACTCAGGCCGAACAACAGCCCGCCCCACCACCACGCAAAAATAGAGACAACAGCTCGGGACCATACATACGACCTTCGGCAGGATCTGGACAGTAGAGCAGGACACACCAGATCAATCTACGGATTGCGAGGACGCTTCCTGGCTCGGGATGATAGCTACCTATTTGGACGTGACAAACTTAGTCACACCCGAGCTGATAACCATAGACGGACTTCATCAGAGGTGCGCCGTGATGCAGCCCGATATAGAGGCGCCGCACACCCTCTCTGCTTCACAGATGAGGTGATGGATAACGAATTCCCCGAGGGGTTCAAGCACGTCAGTATTGAATCATACGACGGAACAACCGATCCTGCAGTATGGATTGAGGACTTTATTCTCCACATCCACATGGCACGTGGAGATGACCTCCACGCCATCAAATCCCTCCCACTAAAGCTCAAAGGGCCAGCTCGACACTGGCTAAATAGCCTGCCCGAAAATTCCATTGGCAGTTGGGAGGACTTGGAAGAGGCCTTTCTTGAAAACTTCCAAGGTACATATGTCCGGCCACCCGATGTCGATGACTTATGCCACATAGTTCAACAACCTGGAGAATCAGCCAGAAAATTCTGGACTAGGTTCCTAACCAAAAAGAACTAGATCGTTGACTGTCCGGATGCCGAAGCCCTAGCGGCCTTTAAGCATAGCATCCGTGACGAATGGCTCGCCCGCCACCTTGGCCAAGAAAAGCCGAGGTCCACGGCAGCCCTCACGGCACTTATGACCCACTTTTGCGCGGGAGAGGATAGTTGACTGGCTTGCAGTACAAACACAGCCAATGAAGCAGGCCCCTCCGACGCCAAAAACAACACCAGCAAGCTCCGGCGCCACAGACACAAATGCCGAAGCAATGGCAATAACACCGATGACACTGCAGTTCATGCCGGATTCAGTGGCTCCAAGTCCGGCCAGCAAAAGAAGCCCTATAAAAGGAACAGCGGAGGACCATCCAGCTTGGACCGCATACTCGATTGTCCGTGCCAGACACATGGAACCCCAGACAAACTGGCCAACCATACTAACAAAGATTGCCGGGTCTTTAACCAAGCCAGCAAGGTAAATAGCGGAAACAAGGAAGAGGAATCGCAGAGCGAGGACGAAGACGAGGAGCCCCGGCGGCCGAACAGTAGGGGGCAGAAGAAATTCCCGCCTCAAGTCAAAATGGTGAACATGGAATATGCTACACACATCCCCAAAGGGAGCGCAAGAGTGCACTCAGGGATGTTTATGCGGTAGAGCAAGTCTCCCCAAAATTCAACCCATGGTTGTCGTTCCCGATCACCTTTGATCGTCGTGATCATCCAACTAGCATCCGTCATGGCGGTTCGGCCGCATTGCTACTCGACCCAATCATCGACGGTTTTCACATGACATGAGTCCTAATGGACGGTGGTAACAGCCTCAACCTGCTCTATCAAGATACAGTACACAAAATGGGCATTAATCCCTCACAAATCAAGCCCACGATAAACTACCTTTAAAAGAGTTATACCGGGCGTAGAGGCCCGTTGTACGGGCTCGATCACGCTAGAGGTGGTCTTCGGTTCCCCGGATAACTTTCGAAGCGAAGAGCTAATCTCTGATATCGTCCCCTTCCGCAGCAGCTACCATGCACTGCTCGGACGAACCACGTTTGCTAGATTCAACATGGTGCCACTTTATGCTTATCTCAAGCTCAAGATGCCCGGTCCACGCGGTGTCATTACAGTAAATGGAAACATGGAACGTTCCCTCCGTACAGAGGAGCATACTACAGCCCTAGCAGCAGAAGTACAGAGCGGCCTTCTCAAGCGGCACCATAATCCGGCCGCCGAGCCCCCAGACATCGTTAAGAAGGTCCGGACTATACTGCAACAGGGCAGCTCGGTTCGTCAAGAGCTGAATTAGTAAATTCGGCCTCCGTCCAAGCCCCGATGAGGAAATGGCATCCGTACCGCGCATACATAACTACGCACTCAAAACCCCATGGATACTGACAGAGGCATAACTCGCTCGAGATCCACAGTGCGGCTTGACCGACCCTGGGATTCGCACACCTTTATTTATTCTTTGTCTTACGGGTTTTTTGTCTTTTCGAGGACTATGCGGACGACCCGTTTGCAGAACACACCAAGGAGGCAAGGATCTCTGGCATACAAAGGAATCCCCAGGTGGTCTCTATTAAATGATTGACATACTTGTTATACATACCCGCACGCATCTCGCCCTTGGTTGCGGCATGTTAAATAGCTTTACTTGCTTATCGCATTACCTGCACAAAGTACGCCTCGACGTACTAATTACATCACAATGGTGAATAAATGGTGGCGTCAGCTTATTACTTAATTTTCCTGTTTCCTCACCTTTGTATATATTACTTATTGCACATGTACACCATGGTACGTATTACTGCGCCAGGGGCTTCATTACACCCCGCATTACGACAATAAAAGTCCAAACACTTTTCAAGTATAGTTCGGCACCCCGAACTTATAGCATTATATGCATCGGCTCCGAATCATGTCTTTGGTCAATAGTTGGGTTGCTCGGCTCCTGTGCTTACTACCTTACGTTCCGCTATATCAGCTAAGGTAGTAAAGGGAGAACTACTGCGATTGTGTCCCGGTTCTTCCGGACGAGTACCTCAGTAGAGAAAGCCGAAAACTGATTGTCATGATGCGGCGAGAGCTGGTTAGCTGTTCGAAAGGTTCCAAATTGTTAGAGATTTTTTCCGCTTCTTGCGAAGAATCGGTTCATCCGATTAGGCGTGTATAACGCCCCTAGTTCGGCCTTCTGAATACCAGGGGCTTCGCCAACTTTCTTAATTGTCAAACTCCTATGGCTAAGTGAGGGCGGTAAAGGCCGCAAAGTCTTATTGCCTTGTTCATTGAGCTAAACACCTCCTTTAAGGAACGGAACATGCAGTAAAGAGTGTTTAGATTTATCCCAAACACCCCCGTAGTATCTACATGGGGGCAGAAGCCGACAACTGGTCAACCCTCAAATTTCATAAACGGTCGCACAAGAGGTAAAATGTAAATCACAAGCATTATAATACATAACATCATTGTGCCATATTACAGGACATGATAATACAAATGTTCTCATGGGAATATGACATCCTTCGAACATTTATCCGCCACAAGGCGGGACCCCTTCAGGACGCCATCAAAATAGAGCTCGGGTCGATGATGCTCCTTGCCCTCCGACGGCCCCTCGGTCATCAGCTTCTTGGCATCCAGCTTTGCCCAATGCATCTTGACGCGGGCAAAGGCCATATGCGCGCCTTCAATACAGACCAACCGCTTCACGGCTTCGAGCCGTGGACAGGCACTTACAAGCCGCTTAACAAGTCCGAAGTAGCTGCTAGGTATAGGCTTGGCATGCCACAGTCAGACTATCAGGTCCTTTATGGCTAGCTCTGCCGACCTGTGCAGCTCGACCAACTGCTTTAGCTGGTCGCTGAAGGGCAACGGATGTTCGGGTCCAAGATATTGGGACCAGAATAGCTTCTCCGTAGACATCCCTTCTTCGGCTCTATAATGCTCGGCAACATCTGATATACTGCACGGCAGATGCATAAACGCCCCTGGAAAACCCAAATTCGGATAAGTACAAGGAATGTTTCTTCTACATACTTGCTTTGCATGGTGAAAGAATTACCCGCCGTAATCTCCTCGGCCACCTGGATTTCCTGGAGGGCGTTCTGGGCTTCGGCCCGTGCATCCTGTGCGCTCTGGCGGGCCTTCACCAGTTCGGACTCTTGCGCCTTACAATCGCGTCCAAGGACTCAAATCTCTCGAAGCGCCCTGGAGCTGTTGCTGTCCCTCGCCCACCTGGGCCTCGTGCTTCTCGCGCGTGGCGTGTTCCTTGGCCGCTTTGTCCTCGGCCTCTACTAATGCCTTCTTGAGGGCTGCCACCTCGGTCGTGGCCCCTAATAAAGTTTACGACACCTCAGTCTGGACAGACTATTCATTTTTTCTTAAAACGTACCCATAGGTTACTGCATGCCTTGGCTATCCTCCAGTTGCTCCTTCACGAGGCCGAGCTCTTCCTCGGCCCGCTCCAGTTTCCGCTTCAGTCTGAAGACCTCCGCAGCATGAGCGGTGGCAGCCAGCAGCGATACCTGCTTATTCACACAGACGACTTATGTTAGACTCCTGCGATATTTCTTCTTGATCCCCTGTTCGGCTTTTTCTTTCTAAACACCAAACAAAGCATCAGGGGCTATTGTCTACACTGTGATATTCTTCCTACAAACGCATTACTTACCTCAAAACTCGATAGAAGGCTAGTGCGGGCTTCAGTCAGTCCATTTTTTACGAACTGGACCTTCTCTATTACCGTGCCCATAAGGGCGCAGTGTTCATCCACAATAGAGGCGTCTCGTAGCGCCTCCCACAGTCTATCCGATGCCTCTTGTTGGATAGAGGTCACCGGCGGAACAGGCACATTCCCTCCTTTTGGGGAATGTCGTCCACTGGACTCTGGAGCCGCATAGATCTTCGGAATGGTATCCGGCTCAGGTCCGAAGGGAACTCGGCCCCCGTCACCAGTCCCCATAGGGCCTTTTTCCCCCGTGTGTCTGGCGACTAAGGAGTCGTCTTGGGCGCCACCCCGACGATCTCCGGAAGCCACCCCGGTCGGGGAAGGTCTTTTGCGACACCACCTTGTCGTCACCCTTGGGAGAGACGGAATGAGCTGGTGGCGGAGACATGCTAGCCATCTCCTTTGAGTCTAGCGACTCCTCTGTCGAGGATCGCGGGGAGCCATCGCGTGCTGGACTGCAATAACAAGGTTTAAGGTATATCAATATTAGAAACCGGGAAGGCCAGACGTTTTTGGATTCTGGTACTTACGAGGCGGCCTGAGGCTTGGTCCAGCGAGGTCGCTTCGGACTGCTATCAACATCCCACATAGAGTTATCTGCGAGGGAGACTCTAACCCTCTTAGGCGCTTTCGCCTCCGGATTTGTGGAGGCCGCTCTCTTCTTCCTCCCCACTTCAGGTGGAAAGTCGCTTTCTTCTTCCTCTTCATCGTCATCGTCAGCGGACGAAGAGGAAGTCTCATCTCCGGACATTACGTCCGGAGAGCCTTTTTGGCGAGGGCCCTTCTTGGCCCCTTTGGCCGCTTTCTTGGCCATCTTCTCTGGCCCTCATAAGGTGTTGGAAAAAGCATTTTCGTTAGTAATGGAAATTCTTGGTCTTCGGGCAGCGGAGCCGGGTAGTTAATCCCCTCAGCTATCTTGATCCAGGCCTGAAAACACGGGTAGAAAAGCTTAGGCTTTTTCTCAAAATATGCTAGTAAAGGGTATGCCTTGAAAACATTAAAAGAACTTTCTGGGTTAGCCTGGCATTTTAAGCTAAGCCCGCGATCTTCGGTCATGGGCGGTGGTGTCTCGCCGGCCTTGAAGAGAACTTTCTAGATTTCTTCGTGCATCATGCCGAAGAGCTCTAGTAGCGTCTGGTGCTTGGCCGGATCGTACTCCCACAGATAGCAAGTCTGGCGT
Organism: Triticum aestivum; assembly: GCF_018294505.1. Lineage (NCBI taxonomy): Eukaryota > Viridiplantae > Streptophyta > Magnoliopsida > Poales > Poaceae > Triticum > Triticum aestivum. The sequence goes on from NC_057800.1 coordinate 421,826,112, forward strand.
TGGCATGGAAGGACCCGACGAATGAGCATGACCTGGACCATGTTGACGAGCTTGATCTTCCTATCTATCATGTTCTCGACGCATGTCTGGAGCCCAGTTAGCTCGTCCGAGGGACCCGAGGTTAGGCCCCTCTCTTGCCAGGAGGTGAGCCGCATCAGGATTCCGGATCAGAATTCGGGGGCGCCACCCAGTTGGCGTCACATGGCTCGGTGATATAGAACCACCCCGATTGCCACTCTTTCACCGTCTCAGCAAATGAGCCTTCGAGCCAGGTAACGTTGGGCATCTTGCCCACCATGGTGCCTCCGCACTCTGCTTGCTGGCCTCTCACCACCTTTGGCTTCACATTGAAGGTCTTCAGCCATAGGCCAAAATGAGGTGGGATGCGAAGAAAGGCCTTGCATATGACAATGAATGCCGTGATGTTGAGGATGAAGTAGGGATGATCTGTCCCTTGGATGGGAGTCGGTGAACGATATCCTTGGCCAGATATCCGGCCTCCTGGAGCGCCTTGATATCCCTCTTCTTGACGGAGGAGGCAAGCCACTTACCCCCAGCTCCGGATCCGGACATCTTTGGAGTGCTTTCTCGGACGAGGGAGAAGCTAAAAGCTTGGGCGCTGGAGCTCAGGGACAGAAGGACCGAGGAGGACCCGAGGTGTGGGTGAAGAAAGGGAATCCTTATCCCCTTATAAAGGCCATGAATATCAAGCGTCTGCCCACTCGCCTTAAACTCGCCTATTCCCAAGGGCCGTGCAAACATCGCAATTGGGTCGCCATGCCCGTATTGATGAGAATCCCGTAATAAGGGGACACGATCTCTGCTTCAACAAGATGTGCCAATGGCAACTGCATCTCGAAACGTGGAGCGGCAGACGAAAAACAGTTGGAAATTATGACCGGACAGACGTGATGTCATATTATAAAAAGCTGTCAGCAGATTAGACTCATGTAAAAATATATTCTCTCTACGGTTATGTTTGGTGTGTGTGACAGGTCCGGATACTATCATCGCATCCGAAGACTATCTTGAAGTTCGAATAGAAGGGGACCCGCCTTGCAATGCCGAAGACAATCTGTGCTCCAGACTCCTCGTCATTGAAGCCAGATTCAGGGGCTACTAAGGGAGTCCTGGACTAAGGGGTCCTCGGGCGTCCGGCCTATTATCCATGGGCCGGACTGATATGCTGTGAAGACATGAAGGCCGAAGACTCTACCTGTGTCCGGATTGGACTCTCCTTTGTGTGGAAGGCAAGCTTGGCGACCGACTATGAAGATTCCTTCTTATGTAACCGACTCTATGTAACCCTAGATCCCCCCGGCTTCTATATAAACCAAAGGGGTTAGTCCGGAAAGGATATATATTCATTACCATAGTCATACAGGCTAGGCTCCTAGGGTTTAGCCATTACGATCTCATGGTAGATCAACTCTTGTAACACTCATATTCATCAAGATTAATGAAGCAGGACGTAGGGTATTACCTCCATAGACAGGGCCCGAACCTGGGTAAACATCGTGTCCCCCGTCTCCTGTTACCATCGATCCTAGACACAGAGTTAGGGACCCCCTACCCGAGATCCACCGATTTTGACACCGACAGATACTGTACATGGAGAGGCTGATAGCAGGGTCGATGGCAGCCGCAAGGAAGTGCCTCCTTATTACACGGAAAATGATTCCCCCTGACTGCTTGGACCCACCGGACGGGCCAACGTATTTCACGAAAAAACGTTCCCCCGCTGTCAGCTCGGACCCACCGGAGCTGCCTCCTTATTACGCACAAAAAATGAATACTCCCCCTGCTAGTTGGGACCCACCTTGGGGCAGGCTGACTTGTGGGCCTACTAAGTTGATGGGGATGGAGTGCTTTGTCAACTTAGTCAATATGAACGATTCTACCTCCAGTGACCGTATGATGTCCATCCAAAGGCCGTAGTGCTTCTTCAACCTCTGGTCTTCTTGCTCCAGCCGCCCAAAGTAGCGCCGGTCGTGCCGCATGCTCCTGCCTCCCATGGGCGGTTGTGCTGCCGCAGAGGCCTCACCGCCCCTAGTATTCCCACCGTTGGCCAGGCCCTGCGGCGACGGCAGCCTCACACCGCAGCCGAACCAGTGAACCCTCGTACTCCTCTCCGCACGGGCTTCCATTGCCACGTCTTCCCTGGCTCCGCATCGTCCCCTTCCTAGGCCGCGCCGTCGTCCACCGCCCTGGTGCTCTCGGCACAGCGTGGTCAACATGGTCAAGGAACGACTTCCATCGGAAGAGTACTGCACGTGGAGAGGCTCATAGCTGGGTCCATGGTGGCCGCAAGGAAGTGCCTCCTTATCACGCGCAGAATAATTATTCCTCCACCTGACAGCAGGGACCCACTGGATGGGAAACTGTATTTCACGAAAAAACGTTTCCCCCTGACTGTCGGGACCTACCAGCTACATCTTCGCACGCAAGGAAGTGCGTCCAGGCAAAAAAAGAAAATGAGTCGCCCCCCTGAATGTTGGGACCCACCAGCTACATCTTCGCACGCAAGGAAGTGCCTGATAGTCGGGACCCACCTAGTCGAAGCGTATGTAGCGCTGTCATTCTGGTCGCGAACGTGTACGTACAGTCGATGTAGAGGCGCGCACGTGTCGTAGTAGAGGCGCACACGTAGCATGTACACGTACGTACAACGACCAATGTGCAAGAAAGAAAATACGGCCACCTACGTACATATGGGCAGGGTCTCGAATGCCTACTCGCGCATACGTACGGCCAGGGCTCGTGTACATGGCTGGGTCGGAACGGAGAAACTGCGTCGTTGTCGTGTTCATGGGGAGCCAACCGACTGGGCTGGAACGGAATGCGTCGTCGTGTTAATGGGGAGGGATTGGATGGAACAGCCGATGGAAACGAGGCCTGGTGTACCGCAGAATAGAGGAAACGGCTTTGTGTTCAACCGGCCATGGTCGAAACGGGATCCTGTTCATCGGGAGGGGTCTGGCGTACCGCAAAACGGAGGAAACGGACCTCCTACGGTCGAAACGGGGTCCCGTTGATTGGGAGGGATGTGGCGTACCGCAAAACGGAGGAAACAGACTTGTTGGAGCGCTATGGTCGAAACGGGGGTCCTGTTCATCGGGAGGGGTGTGGCATACCGCAAAACGGGACTCCACGGGATACTGTTCATCTCCACCGTCGACCCCTTCATCCTCCACGGGCTACTATTCACCCACAGTCGACCTCCTCCAGCCTCCACCTGCGACTGTTCATCCACGGGCTCATGTTCATCCAGCCTCCACCGACTACTGTTCAACCAGACCTCTCCACGGGCTACTGTTCATCCAGCCCTCCACCATCTACTATTCATCCAACCCTCCACGGGGTGGTCCTGTTCATCCTGCCCTCCATAGGGTCCTGTTCATCCAGCCCCAACCGGCTCGATCGATCAGGGTCCTGTTCATCCAGAGGCAACACCACAGGGTCCTGTTCATCCACCAACACCAGGAACTGTTCATCCAAACACCCCCAACAACGCTCAGTGTTCATCCAGAGGTAGCATCGATCGGCTTCAGTTAGCAGCAGTAGTGAACGAATTGCTCGATCAGGTTCAGTTAACAGCCATCGATCGATCGCTCGGGTTCAGTAACGCGTAGCCTACAGTGCAATCGCTCGGGTTCAGTTAGAGCCCAACACCTCGCTCGGGTTTAGTTAGAGCACAACGCCTCGCACCCACGCGCGTGCGTGTACGAGAGAAACGCGCATCGCTCAGCCCCGACCACCCACAGTAACCGGGAACACCCCGATATTTTCCTCGCCCTCGCTATACCACGGTTTTTTCCGTCATGGACGACCCAAAGAATGTCATGCAGCTGCGCCTCTGGCCCGCCCAGGACGAAAAGCCCATTTTCTGTCTTGATTTTTTGTCATAGAAGTAGGACCCCAGCACATCTATGATGATACCGGGTTTTGTCACAATAATCGTCATAGAAGTGTCATAAGTATGACAATTTTTTTTCTGTTCGACCCAAAATGTCACGGATGTGTCTTTTTTTGTAGTGCATACAATGCTTAGCTACTTGCGGCAGCCTCACCACTTATCCATTCCATACCCATTAAGCTTTGATAGTCTTGATACCCATGGTAATGGGATTGCTGAGTCCTCGTGGCTCATAGATTACTACAAGAACAGTTGCAGGTACAGGTAGGGCAATGGTCTGACGCGAGTGCGATGCTTGCTTTTTTGGAGTTCTCCTTCTTCGATCAAGAGATAGTTTCCGCGTCGGGGAACCTAGGATTAGCAGGGTGGATGTCGTTCATCTTTTTCATTTGATTTCATTCGTAGTCGGATCCTGCTCTTCTGTATGATGATTGCCATGTATTGATGAACTTTTGTGTTGATATTGTAGCGTGTGGCAAGTGTAAGCCTTTATCTCGTATTCTCATCTATTTAGTACATGGTATGTTGTAATGATATCCACCTTGCTATGCGCTCGAAATGCGGTTGTGCCCCAATCATGAATACATCACGTGATTGGGATAGAATCGCATCTTGGGTGCTACATCTAGAGAGAGACAGAGACAAATATGATGTCATTGCGAGTGTGTATATGCAAGGGGGAGGGGATAGAGGCATGAGGAGATTTTTTGTGTGGTGTCTGTGTTGGTATGTGTGGGTGTGAGAAGATAACGAGACCTAGGGGAAGAGGGTGTGTCATCGTGTGAGGTCTGGTGGGTTGAGGTGAGGCCCTTGGTTTGGCTCCATCCTGCGCCACATTCCTCGGCCTGTGATGCATTTAGGGAGACCCATGGATGACTAGTCGTACAAGACAAAGATAGCAGAATCATGAAGGACTCTTTGTCCACTGAAAAAGCCGGCTAGGATTGTAACGCTAGGTCCTCGGACTAAGGTAACCCCTTATCTCTGATATTACTATTCATCCAACCTAACTTTAAGGGGCATCCTACAGAATGCTCTGCTAGAATCATAATCGTCGATTAGGAAGAGAGGTGTGAGACAATGCGTGAGAGATAGGCCTAAAGATAATGTGCGGACAGGAGACACATAGCCATGTCTATGTATATAGAAAGGGTCGATGGGGATTGTGCGTGTGTATACTTGTGAGAGGAAGAGTGCTTGCGATAAAGGTTAGTGAAAACAGTCGTGAATGGTTACGAGAGGGAGGGAGGGTTATATCGAGAGCATGTCTGCGAGAAAGACACCTCGGGAGAGTGTGTGTGAGCATGTGTGAGAGACCACCGATGGAGAGTGAAACTACACGTAAAAGACTGATGTACACATTGTTAAAGATATAAATTGTATCCAAATATTAGGATGGGATCACGATATTTGCAATTCGCGTAAGGAACGGTCATTGATCCATCAACATCTAGATTCTATCGAATTTGAGCATGTCTATGTTATTATTCGACATAATTGATCCACATAGTTAGTATTTTGAACTCCGGATAATGCATCGCTTTAGCAATCGAATATAAACGTGAGTATAGTCCATGTTTTTTTGCGAGGTGAGTATAGTTCATGTTGTGTGTGTAAAGCACATTATACATACGAAAGTTACACAATGAACATTATAAATAGCTAGCTATGAACTAGCATACATTTGAATTCAACTTAAGGTGGTTTAAAAAATTTGAATTCAACATGAAGTCCATTCAATTATTTGAATTCGATACCATGGCATTTGTAAATCATACCTAAATTATGGGGGCACCAATGTTTGCTCTGATTTTGTACATAATAGAATATATAGTCGTGTACAAAATTGATTCAAATTTAGCTCCTCCATTCCAAAATAATCGTAGTTATAGGATATTCAAGTGTCAAAATTTTAAAAATAAGCAGATAATTTAACGAGGTTTTCAAACATACAAGGTCAAATTTAACGTTGTCTATTTAGGTCAATCCTCAAAGTTCAAGTACTCCAAATGTGAATGCTTCTGTTTCAAAATTTTGAACGAAGTGCCAAAAGAGCCTCTATGCGCCCGAAACCGTGTGAGACCAATGTTTGGTAGTAGAAGGAAATTACTTTTCTAAATCCGACCTGTGAAACCTACCGGCCCGACGTCCAAAGGTCTAAACCGGGGTAGGTTTGTAGCTTCATCTAGACGCCACACAACCGCCTCCGAAAAACATTCATACACAATGCCCGTTGTCAGCGTTCTAGGAACGGGGGTTCCCAGACTTGCCTGCCGCGGCCCGCGGCATGGCTCGGCAAGCGGCCCTGTACGACCCATCTTCGCCAGCAAACACTCAATACCATCACGAGGGGCCAAGCCACGCGAGGCGGACGATGCAAGACCTCCTCAGGGACTACCTCACCAGGCTGGCTCGCGAGGGGCTGAGACACGTCGCGAGGTTCCTATGACGCAAGCCATGACGACTGGAGCCAGGCGGGCGCCAGCGTGTGCAGTGTCCTCGTTTCCTCTTTGGTGCTAAAGAGGCAAGCGTAGGCGAGGAGTCCCGAGGCATCAGGCAAAGGCTTCCATATCGGTGCAACAAGACCAAGACCAGCAGGACAGTAGGACGGAGGTCACCGTGGAGCCCAAGGCGGCGTCACCACTAGAGCCTTTGGCAGGCGAAGACTACTTTTGTCAGGATAACTTGTACTAGTTGTCTCCCTTCGAATTTGGATGTTGTGGGATCCCTTCCCGCTCAATATTTGGGAGGAGGACCAGGACCTCTATATATAGGACTAGCCACCACCATAGAAGGGGGACTGGATCCATTTTCACCAAGAAAACCACATCATCGGACCCAGACCATCCCGAACCACACAAGGTCACCAAGCACAAGAACACCTCACCTCAGGAGGCTGTTCTTCTCTTGTAACTATTCATCCTCAGCCCAAGAGGTAACCCACCACACCACACTAGAGTAGGGTATTATACCGCAAAGGTTGCCCGAACCAGTATAAACTCTTGTGTCTCGTGTTCCTTGGGTTCGTCGAGCTAGGCCGTGAGACTGTGGAGTGTGCGATCAAGAGAGGGGGAGAGATCTTTGTGCGCACCCCAGTGTTCAAACCTCAAGGGTTTAGCGGGAACCCGAAATCCGACATTTGGCGTGCCAGATAGGGGTGCGCTGAAGCCTTCTCCTTCATCAATCCGCGCTTCACCACTCCACCAAGTTCATGGCCGATGCTCGCCGAGCCCGCGCTGAGCGCTAGGCCGCCCTCGCCACCCGCGTCGCTCAGACAACCCCTATCGATGGGCCTCCCCATCGTTCTCCGTCACCCACCGCCAACGCCGCCACTGGCCCGGCGGCAAACAAGCAGCAAGCCTCCTCGCTGCACCCCTTCGTGCACCGTGACGGCCGCACCGCCACCTCGTCGCTGACTCCGGCTAGCTCATCGTCTCACGCTCGCAGCGACCCCATGGACGCGCAGGCCGCGCTGCTCATGGCACGCGAGCTCCTGCTCTACCACCCGGTTGACGACCTCTACGAGGACTGGTTGGACCGCATCGCCGAGCTCGTCAGCGCTGCGGGGGGCTCTCCTGCAGCATCCCTCTCGCTACCTCGCCCGTCCCTGGCTGCGGGCGATGGGGCTCACGGAGCCCTTCCACCTCCTCCGCAACAAGATGGCGCCCTCGCGCCGAGGCGTGCGGCTCATGGAGCACCTTCGCTTCCTCCGCGTCAAGACGGCGTCCTTGCTCCAAGGTGTGCGGTCCCGCGGCGTGATCCACTGCGCCGTGTGCCCGCGCACGAAGAAAGAACTTGCCAAGAGATCCCCCGTCCGCAAGAAAACGCTCCACCGCTCTTAGCTACGATAGGGCCATGCGCCACTTGCCGTGGCGGCGCAGGGACACCAAGATCAAGCTTTGCCTCCGCGACGGGCCCCAGTGGCCACGGCAGGCTGCCGCGCCTTCACTCCCGAGCTGCATAGCATCGTCTGGCCAGGCAAGTTCTAGCCAGATCTGCCTCCTCGCTAAGACGACACCCCCGACCCTGCGGAGTTCTTGCAGCTCTATTAGCTGAGCATCAAGGCGGCCAACGACGACGAAAAGGTCATGGCGAACTGGTTTCCCATGGCTCTCAAGGACGGTGCTCGCTCATGGCTCCTGAACCTTCCCCCAGGCTTGATCTCCTCCCGGGATGAGATGCGCGACCGCTTCGTCGCCAACTTCCAGGGCGCTCGCGACCGCCCCTCGGTTGCGGGTGACCTGCGCCGCATCGAGCAATAGCCGGGAGAGACACTGCAAAAGTACATCCAGCGCTTCAACGGCGTGCGCATGAAGATCCCCAAGGTGACCGATGAGGCCATCATCTCAGCATTTTCCGACGGTGTTCGTGGCATCAAGATGAAGGAGGAGCTCGCCATCCATGAGGACTGTTCAACATAGCAACCAAGTGTGCAAGAGCTGAGGAGGGGCGTCTCTCCCTCCTCGAGCTCCCCGCCGCGGATCCATAGGAGAAGAAGGCCAAGGTCAAGGACGTGAAGCGTAAGGGGGTGGCCGTGCTCGCGGAAGAACCAGACACCAAGCGCGGCCGAGATCTTCCCGAGTCGTCCAAGGGCAGCCGTACGTTCTGCGCCTTCCACAACGTGCGCGCCCACAACACCAACGATTGTCAAGAGCTCAGGGCCATTCGAGATGGACGCTTCGGTCGATGCCTCGAGCGCAATGACCGGGGCTACGGCCGAGGAGGTGGACGAGGTGGAGGACGTTGGGATGACCGTGGGCCCCGCCAGGAGTGGCGCCACCAGCCTCGCGAGGACCGCTGGCAGGACCAGCCTCGTGAGGGCACCTGGCGCGACCGGCCTCACGAGGACCGTCCTCAGGGCAACCCAAGTTTCCCTCCGCTACCGCCACCACCAAGGAGGAACGATGACCACCAACAGGACGAAGGAGCCGGGGGCTTCCAGGAGCCACGCGCCATCGCCTGCATCTTGGGTGGCGCTCAGGCCCTAGCCTCCCAGCGCATCTTCAAGTAGTTCTCTCGCGAGGTGAATGCAGCCCTCCCCAAGCTCGAGGCCACACGCCCGCTCAGATGGTCCAAGTACGCCATCACCTTTAGCTCGGCGGACCAGCTCAAGTGCGCGGCAACCTCTGGCATTCTCTCGATGCTCTATTCACCCGTCATCAGCAATATCCAAGTCACCAAGGCCCTCATCGACGGCGGCACATGGCTCAGTGTCCTGTCCGTTGAGACGTTCGACAGCCTTCAAGTGCCATATGATCAGCTCCAGCCCACCAGGCCTTTCTCAGGAGTGACTGACGGCTCCACCACCCCGATAGGGCAAGTTCGTCTCCCTGTCACCTTCGGTCAGCGCGACAACTACCACACCGAGCTTGTCGACTTTGACGTCACCCACATCCGCCTGCCGTACAATGCCATCCTCAGGTACCTAGCGCTAGCCAAATTCATGGCAGTCGCTCACCATGGCTACAACGTCCTCAAGATGCCGGGAAGCGGCGGAATCATCACAGTCCCCTGCGAAGAAAGAGACGCGGTGTGCTCCCTCGAGCGCGCCTTCCAAGCTGCGTCAATCGAAGACCCTGACAGCATGGGTGCGCAGTACCCTCCTAAGGCCAACCCCAAGAAGAAGAAGCAACTACTCGGCACTAGACCTCAAGGGAGCGGCACCTCTAGCGGCGCCACCTCAGGATCTGCGCCCGTGCCTGGGGCGCCTCCCTCCCTCGCATAGGGAGGCGCGCCCAGTGCCATCCTCGGGCTAGGCTCAGGGGATCTATTTAGGAGGGCCTCGGACCTGGCCAACGTCACAAGGGAGGCACTCGGGCACAGAGTGGAGGCGTGCTTCGCGGCATGTTTCCCTCAGGAGGATACCGGGCAAGGAGCGTCCGGTTCTCAGGAGTTCATCACCAAGGCCACCCAGGAGCTTTAAGAAGCAAGAGCCATATGCGGCGATCGTTGCCCACCTGGCGCTGCTCCCCACCCAGGTGAGGGTGGTGAGCTGCGCGTCTGCGCCAACATCCCGGGGCTCAATAGGGCCGGATCTTAGGAGTGCTTCTGGCCTTCACGTGTTGGCCGGTGTGAGGGTCCGCCTCACAGCTACGTTCGCATGCCGTTATGTGTGAGCCATATGCAATGCTGTGAATATGCAATGGCACTAATAACGAGAGACCTTTAACTTGGTAGTGTGATGTTGTTTGCATCTTGCATATGATTTATTTCTTGTACTGCTTCACATTTGTTTAAACGCCATTTATGATGAGACACTCTTAACTTGGCAGAGCGATATTTGTAGCATCTTTCATATGGTGTCTACCTTCCATTGCATTGCTTCTAATTTAGTGAAATGTCTTCTGCTTAGTTTACACATCATAGTTCTGGTTATCTCATGCCATCCTATTTTTCATACATATTACATCCTCCTATCATGTGGTTGTCTAACATCAAAGTTCAGTTTGTCTGTATGACGCATCAATTTGTTCTGAAGAACTAAATTGTTATTCGTTTTTCTTGTCGGCTTGACTTAACATGGCACAGAGAAAGAGGAATTAACACAACATGACAGGGAAAGGGAAGCGGAAGAATCCTGCAGATTCTGCTGGTACTGATGGTGCAATAGAAGGTCAAAGTCCAGCAAAAAAATGTACAAATAGGGTATCACATGCTACACGAGCTACAAAACAAGCCAAACAGAAACAAATAGTTGTCACCAAACAAGCAAAGACATCCCTAGTTGTTGAAACACCTTCCATAGTACCACCAGCTGCACGAGTTACTCGTTGGTCAACTCAGCTAGCATCACGTTCCCAAGCTCCCTTGCCACCTGACAGTACTTCTGAAGCACTCTTGACACAAGATGAGTTGGCAAGATCAGATGAACTTTCTGAGCTTCAACAACAAGAAGGTAGTTGCATGCTTCTTTATATGTAGTCTCACAACTTGATGTACACTAACACTTCCTATGTTCGTTGTTGGACTAGCGCCTAGGTGCAAGAGGAAACAAACATCAGGGATAATGCTCGATATGTTAATTAAATCTAGAGGAGGAAGAATGGAGATCCATTTTGAGGCAAGTTTAAAAAGGCCACGTGATGCTACAGAGTCAGCCAAGTTAGTAGCAGAGGCAGCGGTTGCCGTTAGGTGTCATGTATGTATCCTCCCAACATGGATTCAGTACAGGAATGACAAAGATGAAACCCAGGTCAACACCTTCCTCGACCAATTATCTGTAAGTATGGTTATGTATGGAAACTAGTAATATCGTCTTGCTCTGTCCATACTTTCTAGGTTTCTGATAATGAGGCTCCCATAATTTTCAACATATGAGGTTCAATTTGGATAGCCAAGATGATGCAACCAGACAAGCTTGCACCCATGTTTTCAAGTCTGTTCTGCGACAATACCGGTATAACTTGAGAAAAACTCACTTTGAAGGCAAGGCTAACAGTTAACTTGCCCAAGCATCTCCAGTGGAAAACATATCAGATGAAGACAGGAGAGGCCTCGTTAAACACTGGTCTGATCCAAAGTATTAGGTACATTATATATATGTGATCAGATCACATGTTGAAGTCCTATTTACGCATGTGCCACACAAATATATCTTCTTATAGGTGAATTGTTCAAAGAACAAGGCCAACCGTACGAAAGTGAAATTCCAACAGATGACATGATCTCATAGCTATATTGCACACTGCGAGGCTCTTGTAATTAGCTATTGTTTCACTCTTTTCTCTGTACCGTATTATCAGATCTATATTAACTTGTTCCAAATGCAGAGGAAAGCCCACAAGGAGCAAAAAGTACCTGAACGAAATGCTGTGGAAATCTTCAAGGGTTGTCACACCAGCAAGACGAAGGGCATGACTACACCAGTCAAAGCCGTTGTTGTAAGTCCTTAATCCTCATACCTTTTAACTACTACTTACTCTGACTTGTGCCTTGGACTGCATGGTTTGTAGCCAGTGTCTATTAGTCTTTTCAATTTTATACACAATTGTCTTAGCGTATCATTGCACCTTACACGGTTTAAAAGAGAGGAGTGATGTTCCTTTGATCTTGACAAGGTTTAAAAGAGAGGAGTGATGTTCCTTTGATCTTGACCTATAATCTAGTTCCGTGCTGGACTTGCCCATACAACGTTACAATTGCCTGTTTGTCTGTTCTCAGTTGTTTTGTGATATGAATGATGTCATACTATGCTTACCGTATTATAAACTTTGTCTCTTTATCCTTAGCTGTCAATACAATGTGAAGAAATAGACAATACATTAGCCATGGTACATGATCATATGTTTGGAACCTGGTTTTATTATGTACTTTGCAGTAAAATACAACTAATATTTTACATGGGTTCACCAGAATAAGTTCTGTATATAGACCAAAGCTATTTTGTTTGGTTTTGCTGCCTCCTTAATATCTTCTGTTATGGTACTACTAATGTAAAAACTCAACTTTTCAGCAAGCTATGGAAAAATGGTGGAACCGCCACCTTCTGAAGGTGGCGAGGCAACTATAACCGCAATGTCAGCTCTTGCTGCAGTGGGTCAGTACTTGTCCACTAATAGTGCCAAAAGCACATTCCTCCGTAATACTGGGTTGGTTTTTAAGGCAATCTCGTCCAAACTGCCTGATGATCAAGATATGCAAACTCAAAACAATGTTATATCTGCGCTCCGGACACAAGTCCATTCCCTAACAGAGATCCTTTGTGAAACAAGGACATATATTGTTCAATGTCGTCAAGATATGCACGGTTTTGAAACCAGACTATCAGAAATTTGCTATGTTGTTTAGGAGCCTAGGAGAAATGAAGGCGAAGGTTATGGTGCTCCATCGAACAATACAACATGAAAACGTAACAGTCGGGTCAAATGAACTGAGCTTCTGAACTTCTGGTGGTGCATTTATCTGCCAAACTGTTAACTTTTATGCCAACCTTCCTTTTGTTCTATAGTTGTAATTTGTTTTGTTGCGATACAAAATTTGTTCTTAACGTGCAGCCACTGGCCGAAGAAAACAACAAGCCATTTTTGTATAGTGTAGGGTGTTCCCTATATTTGCACTGGTGGCGATCTTTGATGCCTAGTGGATGTAATCTGTGCAATCGCCTTAAGAGCCTAGAGTTAGTTTCGGGCTTATTTATTTCCTAGTCTTGTTTTTCCCTGGTTTGCTAGTGGCTGTAACAGTCGTGCACTGGTGCGCGTCAGTCCAAAACAAATGGTTTTTAACCCCTTTCCGCGACGGCCTTCGGAACCGTCGCCAAGTGAGTGTGTGCAATAGGGGGTCCTTCCCACACGACCCAGAAACTGCCGGGGATATGGAATAGTGATCCAGAGGCCTTCCAAAATGTAATCGTGTGTGGTGCAGCACACACTAAATTCTTTCGCACGTGTGGTATCGGTGATTAAGCATTTCTAATGATGTAGTGAAACCATACGGTCTGTTGTAACGAACCTTTTGGGAAACAGTATGTAAGACACACGGGCCGACATATGAACTGTGTGCGATTTGTGCCCTATCGCATATGAGTTTTCTGCGTAACCCGTCTACCATGCTAGTTGCCATCGCACACGTTTTCCAACGATTACTGCCTGCGATAATGTTCTATCACAAACAGTTCAGGAGCCCCTCTGCACACATAAAGTGCTGCAGACCGTTTGTGATTTGTTAGGTATCACCGACGGTTGCCGCAAGAGTGACATGTGCTTTTCGTTTGGGATCCCACACGTTTCCTAAAAAAATATGACTGGGATTGTATTTTGCATCGGGCATGGTTTACTCCCAGTTCTTGTGTGCGATAATGCAATATCACAAACGGTTCCGGAGAACCTATGCACACATAGTAGCGTTGCAAATCATTTGCGATGTGTTGTGTATCACCGGCGGTTCTGCTAAGATTGACGTATGCTTTCTGATGTGGATCGCACACACTCATTTAGTTGAACCGTGTCCGGAGCAATTTCCAGGTTAAAACAAAAATATCCCATTTTGAATCAGCACACAAAAAGCAAATTCGCCACAATATTCAATTGAACAAATAAACAAAAATATCCAATTTTGAATCGGCACACAACAAGCAAATTTGCCACAATATTCAATTGAACAAATAGTGTCCACAGGAAGAACATTCATCAGATTTCACAACAATTGCAATTGAACATATGGTAGCTAAATTCCAATGATTTGTCCACACATATATGCATTACATAATAAATCATAGTGTACAAAATACGAATACCTCATCAGATGGAAAACAATGGATCCATGTGTTATATGTTTAGCGGCTAACTCTTACTCAACGTTTCAGGAGAAGGCATGCTGAAATCTTCATTATCACTCGTGGGATTGATGTAGTGATCCCGGTAGAAGTCGTTGATAAATCTCCGAACCATCAGCAATTCACCAGCCGAGAGAGGTTCAGGGGTCCTCGGTTTTAAGATGAGCTATAGTATTTTTAAGATCAGAATGTGCCATATGAGTGGAGTAGAAGATATTAATTAAGATAGACTTACTAGTACTAATTCGCGAGGATCGTCACAACTATCAGCAGATTTGCAGATGTAGATCATGTGTCTGCAAATATAGTATCCACAAAGGTTGGTCCCTGCTTCTTGCTGAGGACATTGAAATTTTTTGTACAAAATTAGTCATGTATTTGTCCTGTTAGGAACAACCTTACCCGTGTTAGATGTATTATTTTTTCTTTGGACAAAATAAAAATAGGTTTATTTAGAAGCTTGAACATTTTACTTGCGTAAGTAAAGGTATTTGTAGACTGTTGGATAAATTTTCCGAAAATAATGGATTTCGGTGTGTTATCGAAGAAACGATCTCGTGCGCCATGGTTTGTTCCATCTTGAATAGGTTCCCTGGTTTAGTTTTCCACAATGTGAGCACACTGGAAATGATGATGAATTTTGACATCAATTGTTGAACCAGATACGAATGCAAATTAATTTCAACGTCATAGAATTCAATACCTATCCAAGAATTGCTGAACATGCGTCAGATCCTGAGCGTTTGTTGACTCTCTGAGAGAATCGATATAGTAAACTATGTTCTTGTTTGGAACAATGAATACCAATATCTAGCGATTGCTACATATTAAGAAAGACATGAACTTACGAATGATGTCAAAATCTGAAAGACAATCAGTGTATGCGTGGTTGTTTACTTGACTTACCATTCATGATATGGACAGAGAAATGATTATGCATGGGACGTGTTTTCAAAGATACAGAGGACCGTGTTAACGGGCCGGTCCCGTCGGTCCTTACCATCTAAAGATTTGCCATTTGCTATTGCAGGATCTACGAAATACACACTCTCCCTTATTCTTCTCCGCGTGTGTAATCCCCTGAGAGGAATAAAATGCAGTTAGCTGTTTATTATTTATATCATTGTATGGAGAAGTTGATCAGAGTTTGTTAAGTACTTACAAAATCAGGCATCTAACAAGAGTGGCATTGAGCATGTTGAAGTTGAAGAAGAGATGTAAGTCCTAGAAACTCACATTGATGGAACGAGCATCGTGTCAGAAATGATCTCTATTATAGTGGACTAGCAAAGCATGATAACCTGCTGACATTTGATCCATTCAATATTCATGTAACTCGCGGCAACTGGAGCTGCACTCATCAAAGTATTCGCCAACAAGAAATGGCTGGCCATGGACGTAATTGCGTGCTTCAAGTACGTCTGCTTTCCTTTTAGCAACCAACAATTCTACTTCTTCATCCATGGCGTCATAAATAATATTACTCCCCGATTCGAACAAGCTGCTGCTAAATTGGTTCTATGCAATGAGTGCTTTAAGTAAGAGGAAATCGTTCTATTTCCTCTTCACTCTCCCGCTACGCTTCCTCGTGGTTGTGGTTGTAGACTTTTTGGCCACTTCCTTCTTGGTACTTCAAGCATTTCTGGCAGAACGTCTGTTTGCCTGCAAGGTAGACTGCCGAGCAGACGGTGAAGCTTGGACGGACTTCTTAGCAGACGGTTTATCTATGCCAGACCACTGAGCTGGCGGTGCTGTTGTGACAGACTACTGGGCTGTAGGAGCAGAGGCATCGGACTACTGACCATGTGCTGAAGCTATGTCGGGTTTCTACGCAGGTGGTGCCAACTTGTCGGTGTGCTTAGGTGGCCGTGCCAACGCGTTGGTTTGCTGAGGAGGAAGTGCTGACGCATTGGTATGCTGATCACGCGCGTGCGGACCGACGAACTGATGAGCAGTCGGTTCTGGACCTACAGACTGCTTAGCATGCTGTTCTGAAGCATCAGACTGCTTAGCAGTCTGTTCCACCAGGTTGGTTTGCTGAGCATGTGCTGCAGCTGGGTCTTCCCCTGCTGCTTCAGCGGCCGGCATCTGAACCGGTGGTGCGTCATCAGCAGTTGTAGGCCTTGCCACTTGCTACTTTGGGCGGAGGATGACATGGCCTATATGCCACAAAGTCGGGCCGGCTGATCACAGGTTGATGCATCAGCCCGCGAGAGCTGCTATGGCAAGAAGAGCATCACCAGTTGAGGGGCGACAGTGGTTGCTCTTGGCGGGGCTTCAGGAATCTCATTGATGAACTCTATTTCCTTTCGTGGTCACTGGATGTGATGTAACAGTGTTTCTCCCAAGGACATTTTCTCATTGAAGTCTCCTAGGACATTCTTCAGGGAATATTCATTAAATCCAGGCTTAATTTACTTCAGTCATGTAGAACTTCACACAACCCGGCTTCAATGGCACATTGTCCAATAAGAGGCCATCTTCCAAGAAGGGTGGGCAAACCCAGGCTGTTGCACATTTTAATGTACCTTCATAATGTGTAAGCACGCCCTTCAGTCTATCTTTCATTCCAGATAGATCAAATATAGCATCATCACGAGCAGCTGCGGTCTCAGTGTCGCCGGGGTCAGCTAACGCACAGCTACTCTTGTGCAGTGTTGTCGCGCAATAAGCAGCATCATCCATGCCCGCCTTCCCTCCCATCTGCTGGCTATCTGTCAGTGTTAGAGTCTTCTGCATCATCATTGACTCCTCAACATCCTTTCGAACAGTCGGATAAATCTCCTTCTTCAACTTTTCAAATAATGCATTCAACTTCATTTCACTCCTCGCTTTTTTCATGTTGAGCCTCTCTTCTTTGCTGAGTGTGAAAGCCCTCTTGTGTGGGAAATTAACACCTATACCCCTTGCACGGCCAGGGGGCTCTTTTGTGTCCAGAGCAATGGACAAAATGTCACATGGCCCTGAGTTCCTGTAGAACCTTCCAGGGATCTTGGAAGCCTCTACCATCACTTCATACAGTTTGGCGTCACGTGCGTTTTCAATGTAATAAGTTCCATCATCATGCCTCTTTGCACGTGCCCGCAAGTAGTCTCTGGCGCGTTTGCCCTTGATTTCAATAAAGGCCGGATTCCCACCCGCCGCTACTGCTTCTTTGTTCTCCTGTTCCCATATCAGTATCATGCCGTAGTATCCTGCCACACCCATACGGTGGGGGTGTATGTTCTTCTTCTGAAGTTACGATTGCTTGAAACTCTTCGTAGCAAACTTTGGAGTTGCCCTAACCCTTTTGAATTCTGCCCAGTCTGCCTTTGTAATTTGGGGGTATGCGAGGATTGGGTCCTTGCCTTCACTCAAGTACTTCTTGTACAATACGTGCTTCTAGTTTCTCCAAGCATCCCTAGCCTTCTTCAGTGCAGCGTGTTCCACCTGCATTCTCAACTGCTTTGGAATGTTGAAGTGATCCATGATCTCCTGGACTATCCTTCACTGTGTTTCTGTGCCAGCCTTCCGAAACCACGGAAGATTAATGTTGAGCCTTGCCCTACCAACAAATCCACACACACTCCTGAACCTCATGCATGCTTTATCTGGTTTAGTTGGAGCCCAGGACTTTAAATCAATCTCGGTTACTTCATATACACCTTTAGGCTGGTGTGTAGGCTTCCTTGGACTGTTCCTCCACGTCCTGACTGGAAGGGTAATTGATGCAACTCTATCTCGTTCAAGACTACTTGATCCCTCACAATCTGCTGAAGACCTAGGGTTGTCCGAATCAGATGAAGATACATGGCCTGAATGAGTGTTGTCGCTGCTACTCGGCATCTACAGAGAACACATGCGAAACTCAAGAAAGGAGGATAAGCATAAAACTAACAACTTGGTATCAGGCTTTCTAAACATGCCATGCAATAATTTAGAAAATGTATGGCTAATTTGTTAAGTTTGTGTGACTCGGGCGCCCGCGATCTGTAAATAGCAAGTAACTTATTGGAACAAATACAATCTATATGTAGTAAGGAAGGTAGATAATGAACATATATACGCTCTCCATTATTTATAGCCAATTTGGGAACATACGACACGAAATTGGAAGAGGGGTTGCAAGGAAATATGCTTCACCATGATGGAGAGCAGTAACTAACAGGCTTCTTAATGCAAACCCGACCGGACCACAAGAGATGCGAGGGTTACTGCATCGATATGATCGAGGGTGGATGGCGAGCAAATGAAGACGGCGAGGCTCGGGCCGCCGCGTGTTGGGAATGGCAGTGGAGGTAGGCTTGACGCCGAAGAGTGGGCACACGGCCGGGGTGAGCACGGCGGCACCGGAGAGGATTCTGCTGTGGATCTGGGGGAGGGGGAGCTGGCAAAGGAGATTGGGTGGACTAGTTGAGTGAAACGCGGGCGGACGGTGGGGGGGTGTTGGCGGCCTAGGTGAAAAGGGTGAAAAATATCCTCGGTCGCCGTGCGCGCGGAAAGGCCTATGCAAACGGTTTCCTCTAAGCGCTCGTGTGCACAAACAGACTAATTTCGTTTGAAATGAAGACGTGAGTTCATCGTTTCGCCTATAATTTTTTCACACGTAAACCAATCACAATTTTACCACGGGTTTGATTTGCTCGCGCATTTCAGGTCTCGTGTGCTATATGTAAGAATTTTTTTGGCATTTACCGTGCATGTTGGCATATAAATCAATTCCTAGCCGGACTGCATTTCCTGTCGAAAGGGATGAGGATTGCCGTTCGATCTAGGAGCATCCAATGGTGCAGACGTACGATCTGTGGGTTTTGGGTTCTGGCCAATCAGAATGCACGAATCAGATCGCGCGTGCAGCGAGGCGGTGTAGGATTGAGAAGAGGTGTCTAGAGGGGGGTGAATAGACTCTTAGCAAGAAAAGTTGCAGTTTTTAATTTCTTTAAGTTGAAATGGAGTTTTGGCACAAGTTTGAACATTCACAATACATATCAAGAAAGCATGACAATGGGTAGTGGAAAGTAAATCATGCAAGTTGCAAGAATGTAAAGGGATGGGATTGGAGTGTGCAAACGCAATTGGAGACACGGAGATTTTTGGCGTGGTTCCGCTAGGTGGTGCTATCGTACATCCATGTTGATGGAGACTTCAACCCACGAAGGGTAACGGTTGCGCGAGTCCACGAAGGGTCCACGAAGAAGCAACCTTGTCTATCCCACCATGGCCATCGCCCACGAAGGACTTGCCTCACTAGGGTAGATCTTCACGAAGTAGGCGATCTCCTTGCCCGTACAAACTCCTTGGTTCAACTCAACAATCTTTACGGAGGCTCCCAAGTGACACCTAACCAATCTAGGAGATACCACTCTCCAAGAGGTAACAAATGGTGTGTTGATGATGAACTCCTTGCTCTTGTGCTTCAAATGATAGTCTCCCCAACACTCAGCTCTCTCTCATAGGGATTTGGTGGAAAGATGATTTGAGTGGAAAGCAACTTGGGGAAGGCTAGAGATCAAGATTTATGTGGTTGGAATGAAGTATCTTGACCTCAAAACAAGTGTAGGTGGTTCTCTCTCAGAAAATGTATGTTGGAAGTGTAGGCATGTTCTGATGGCTCTCTCCACGAATGAAGAGTGGGTGGAGGGGTATATATAGCCTCCACACAAAATCTAACCGTTACACACAGATCACCAAACTCAGTGGGACCGAATCATACAACTCGGTCAAACCAATTTAGTTCATAATGTGACCGTTAGGGTTTTCGGTGGGACCGACTTGATCAACTCGGTGGGACCGATGTGCTAGGGTTAGGGTAAAGCCTCATCTCGGTTGGACCGATTACACAAATTCGGTGGGACTGATTTTGGTAATAAGCTAAACGGAGAGTTGGCCAAGCAAACTCGGTGGGACCGATGTCATGTTTTGGTGAGACCGAAATTAATGCAATAGGCAACAGAGAGTTTGCAAGCCCATCTCGGTGAGACCGAGATCCCATCGGTGAGACTGAATTGATTAGGGTTTCTGGCAGTGGCTATGTCAAGAGAACTCGGTGGCGCCGGATAGAAAGATTCGGTGGGGTCGAGTTTGACTTTTGGTTTGGGACAATTGTGGATATGAGAAAGTGGTTGAGGGCTTTGGAGCATACCACTAAGCACTTTGAGGAAGCAAGCCATTAAGCAACACCTCATCCCCTCTTATTAGTATTGGATTTCCTATGGACTCAATGTGATCTTGGATCACTAAAATGAAAAGATGTAGAGTCCTGAGCTTTGATCTTGAGCCAATCATTTGTCTTCATCATCTTGAAGGGGTCCCACATCCTCTAGTCCATGCCACTCCACTGTTGGACCTATCTGAAATATGCTAGATGAAAGTAATAGTCCAACAAGAGATATGTTGACATTAATTACCAAAATCACCCGGGGAGCACTTGTGCTTTCAGGGGGGCATCGGCCACGGTTTGGTAGGCACACGGCTTTCGTGTGTGAACCGTGTGCTATTTGAAAACATTTTTTGGGAGGGGCTATTTGAAAACATATACATGTGTTGTCGAAAGGGATGAGGATCGCCATTCAATCAAGGAGAATCCAATGATGCGGATGTACGATCCGTGGGGTCTGGGTTGTAGCCAATCAGAACGCATGACTCAGATCACACGCATGGCAGAGGGGTGGGGGGTGCATCGGCCATGTTTTAGTGGACACACGGCTTTCGTGAGTGAACCGTGTGCTCTTTGAAAACATTTACATTACCTAACATAACATTTTTGTTCGAAAAAAAGTGTTCCTCATTTCGCCTCCAATTTTTTTCCACGGTAAGAAATCATGAGTATAGTGGAGAGTGCCATATACTAGTATCATGAATATACAGTACATATGATACTAGTGTATGATACTACCTTTAATTAATTATAGCGCATAGTATAATACATAGAGTATAGTATCATATATAGATCATATTTATTGCCATGCATGACACAAATTAGCATCACATTTAACATGATAGTATCTACCTACTATATGTTACTCTAACCCTCTTTATATATATATTTAATTCTTTTCCACATCAGCATACTTGCTATTTCTGAGTGCATGACATCGTAGGCCACCATGGCCAGCCTTATATATATAGTGGGGAGTATCATATACTATATATATAGTATCATGCATATGATACTAGTGTATGATACTACGTACGTACCTTCATAGTGCATATATAGTATCACAGAGTAGTACTAGCTCCCTCTATAAACTAATATAAGAGCGTTTAGATTACTAATTAGTGACCTAAACGCTCTTATATTAGTTTACGGAGGGAGTATATATCATAGATGGCCGTATTTATGCATTAAGCCCTATAAGGCTGGTTGTAATGGGGAGTATTATATATATACTATTAGTATCATGCATGCATATATATGATAGTGTAGCTAGGATACTACTTCTGTAATGCATAGTATCATAAGTTAACATCTTAGGTTGCCTAATTGTCATGCATCACACAAAGTAGTAGTACAACATTTAATATGACACGGTATCATGATATGATACCACATCCTCTCTTGTGTGCCACATCATTCAGAAAGTCTAGTTGGCATGCATGATACCGCTTTATGATAACACCATTACAACCAGCCTCAACCGGAAAGGAGGGAGTATGAGACTAGCCACAATGGAGAGTAGTACACTAGTAACATACACATATCCCTAGACTATATACGTTACTACCTTCATAGTGGGTAGTAACATAAGTGTGGTGTCATGCAAAGCTTCATTTCTTAGGTTACACACTCATATTGCATTGGGACATGTGATGCTACAGTAACTAGCTAAGTTACTAAAACTATCTCTATCCTCATTAACTTATTGCCACATAAGCAAGTTTGCTGAGTTGGAGCTGGTGTTACTGCTGAAGTTACTCCCAGTGTGGCTAGTCTGATACTAGCTAGTCATCTATGATATACTAGCTACCTCACTAAGAGCATGCATGGTTAATAATACATCCAAGGGTCGGCTATAAGAAGTTGCCATGTCATATATGATACGTCTCCGTCGTATCTACTTTTCCAAACACTTTTGCCCTTGTTTTGGACTCTAACTTGTATGATTTGAAATGAACTAACCCGGACTGACGCTGTTTTTAGCAGAATTGCCATGATGTTGTTTTATGTGCAGAAAACTAAAGTTCTCGGAATGACCTGAAACTCCACGGAATATCTTACAATAAATAATAAAAATATCCTCGCCAAAGATGAAGACCAGGGGGCCCACATCCTGTCCACGAGGGTGGGGGCGCCCCCCCTAGGGCGCGCCCCCCTACCTCGTGGGCCCCCTGGAGACCTCCCGACTCCAACTCCAACTCTATATATCTGCTTTCGGGGAGAAAAAAATAGGAGAGAAGGATTCATCGTGTTTTATGATACGGAGCCGGCGCCAAGCCCTAAAACCTCTCGAGAGGGCTGATCTGGGGTCCGTTCGGGGCTCCGGAGAGGGGGATTCGTCGCTGTCGTCATCATCAACCATCCTCCATCACCAATTTCATGATGCTCACCGCAGTGCGTGAGTAATTCCATCATAGGCTTGCTGGACGGTGATGGGTTGGATGGGATCTATCATGTAATCAAGTTAGTTTTGTTAGGGTTTGATCCCTAGTGTCCACTATGTTCTGAGATTGATGTTGCTATGACTTTGCTATGCTTAATGCTTGTCACTAGGGCCCGAGTGCCATGATTTCAGATCTGAACCTATTATGTTTTCATCAATATATGAGTGTTCTTGATCCTATCTTGCCAGTCTATAGTCACCTATTATGTGTTATGACCCGTTAACCCCGAAGTGACAATAATCGGGATACTTACCAGTGATGACCGTACTTTGAGGAGTTCATGTATTCACTATGTGTCAATGCTTTGTTCCGTTTCTCTATTAAAAGGAGGCCTTAATATCCCTTAGTTTCCGTAAGGACCCTGCTGCCACGGGAGGGTAGGACAAAAGATGTCATGCAAGTTCTTTTCCATAAGCACGTATGACTATATTCGGAATACATGCCTACATTATATCAATGAACTAGAGCTAGTTCTGTGTCACCCTAGGTTATGGATGTTACATGATGAACCACATTCGGCATAATTCTCCATCACCGATCCATTGCCTACGAGCTTTCCATATATTGTTCTTCGCTTATTTACTTTTCCGTTGCTATTGCTATCATCACTACAAAATACTAAAAACATTACTTTTACTACTGTTACCTTTTGTTACTATTATCACTACTATCATATTACTTTGCTACTAAACACTTTGCTGCAGATATTAAGTTTCCAGGTGTGGTTGAATTGACAACTCAACTGCTAATACTTGAGAATATTCTTTGGCTCCCCTAGTGTCGAATCAATAAATTTGGGTTGAATACTCTACCCTCAAAAACTGTTGCGATCCCCTATACTTGTGGGTTATCAAGACTATTTTCTGGTGCCGTTGCCGGGGAGCATAGCTCTATTCTTTGAGTCACTTGGGATTTATATCTGCTGGACACTATGAAGAATTTGAAAGATGCTAAGAAAACAATTTACCCCTCAACTACGAGGGGAGGTAAGGAACTGCCATCTAGCTCTGCACTTGATTCACCTTCTGTTATGAGTAAGCTGGCGACACCTAAACCTGCTTCTGCTATTCGTTCTGATATGTCGCATGTTATTGATGATGCTACTTCTACTATACATGATACTTATGATGAAACTACTTCTATGCTTGATACTACTGTGCCACTTGGTGATTTTCTAGAGGAACGACTTGCTAGGGCTAGAGAGATTGAAAATATTGAATCTGATTATGATGATGAAAGTGATGATGAAGAATCACTTGTTATTCCTGAGGGTTATTTATTTGATCAAGAAGCTTCTTTAGCTATTTTAGCTTGCAAAGATAGATATGAACTCAAAAGGTTATTAGCTAAATGGAATAAGAAATCTCTAAATGCTAGGATGAAACCTGACCCTGCTTTTGCTACTTCACCTATCTATGTTACTGATAAGGATTATGAATTCTCTATTGATCCTGATATAATTACTTTGGTTGAATCTGATCCTTTTCATGGCTATGAATCTGAAACTGTTGTGGCACATCTTACCAAATTAAATGATATAGCCACCCTGTTCACTAATGATGAGAGATCTCGCTACTTTTATATCCTCAAAATATTTCCGTTCTCATTAAAGGGTGATGCTAAAATATGGTTTAATTCTCTTGATCCTGGTTGTGTGCGTAGTCCCCAGGATATGATATATTACTTCTCTGCTAAATATTTCCCTGCTCAAAAGAAACAAGCTGCTTTAAAGGAAATATACAACTTTGTGCAAATTAAAGAAGAGAGTCTCCCACAAGCTTGGGGGAGGCTTCTCAAGTTACTTAATGCTTTTCCTGATCATCCTCTTAAGAAAAATGAAATACTTGATATCTTTTATAATGGACTAACCAATGCTTGCAGAGATTACCTGGATAGTTGTGCTGGTTCTCTTTTCAGGGAAAGAACACCGGATGAAGCTAAAATCTTATTGAACAATATGTTGACAAATGAAAATAATTGGGCACCTCCTGAGCCAGCTCCTGCTCCAATTAATGATCCTATTCCTAAACCAACTCCGAAGAAGAGAGGTGTTCTACTTCTCAGTCCCGAAGATATGCAAGAGGCAAAGAAATCTATGAAAGAAAAAGGTATTAAAGCTGAAGATGTTAAGAATTTACCTCCTATTGAAGAAATACATGGTATTAATTTACCTCCTGCTGAAGAGACATATGATCTTGATCCTTTACTTATTGAAGAACCTCCAGACCTCGATAACCCGACACAGGTAGTAAAGGTAAAATCTCTCTATAGATATGATAGAGCTGAAATCCCTCCTACTAAAATTGCTAGTCAGTGCTTGGATGAGTTTGATAATTTTATGTTTAAGCAAGAAGACTTCAATGCTTATTTTGGTAGACAATTAAAACAAGATGCTAATATGATTAAATACTTGGGTGATTATATGGCTAATATTAGAGGCGAACTTAAACTTGTTAGCAAACATGCTTCTATGGTTACCACTCAAGTAGAACAAGTACTTAAAGCTCAAAAGGAATTGCTCAATGAGATGAATAGTAAGAAAAATGATTATGCTGTTAAAGTGGCTACTAGAACTAGTAGAATGACCCAGGAACCTTTGTATCCTGAAGGCCACCCTAAGAAAATTGAGCAAGATTCTTAGATAAATAATATTGATGCACCTAGTTCTTCTAAAAGGAAGAAAGAACTGATAGAAGTGTGCAAACTTCTAGTGAACCTATTGTTGAACCACCTGATAATCCAAATGATATCTCTATGTCTGATGCTGACACACAATCTGGCAATGAACATGAACCTAATGAAAATGTTAATGATGATGTTCAATGCTGTAGAAATTGAACCTGTTGTTGATCTTGACAACCCACAATCAAAGAGTCAATGTTATGATAAGAAAGATTTTGTTGCTAGGAAACATGGTAAAGAAAGAGAGCCATGGGTTCAGAAACCCATGCCTTTTCCTCCCAAACCATCCAAGAAAAAGGATGATGAGGATTTTGAGCGCTTTGCTTAAATGATTAGACCTATCTTTTTGCGTATGCGATTAACTGATATGCTCAAAATCAATCCTTATGCTAAGTACATGAAAGATATTATTACAAATAAAAGAAAGATACCAGAAGCTAAAATTTCCACCATGCTTGCTAATTATACTTTTAAGGGTGGAATACCAAAAAAACTTGGAGATCCAGGAGTACCTACTATACCATGCTCCATTAAAGGAAACTATGTTAAAACTGCTTTATGTGATCTTGAAGCCGGTGTTAGTGTTATGCCTCTCTCTTTATATCGTAGACTTGACTTTAATAAGTTTACACCTACTGAAATATCTTTGTAAATGGCTGATAAATCCACTGCTATACCTGTCGGCATTTGTGAGGACGTGCCTGTTGTGGTTGCAAACGTTACTATTTTAACGGACTTTGTTATTCTTGATATTCCCGAGGACGATAGTATGTCTATTATTCTTGGAAGACCTTTTCTTAATACTGCAGGGGCTATTATTGATTGCAACAAAGGCAATGTCACTTTTCATGTTAATGGTAATGAGAATACGGTACATTTTCTGAGGAAACAATCTCAAGTTCATAGTATCAATTCTATCGGAAAAATTCCATCGATTATATTTGGAGGTTTTGAATTTCCTTTTCCTACTGTCGAGAAGAAATATGATATACTTATTATTGGGGATGTGCATATCCCCATCGAGGTAACCTCGTGTTATTCAAAATTTCTCTGGTTTCATGTTAATCGGAATGAGTTTGTTAACAAGACTTGTTCAACCTTGTTAGTGGATTCCTTTTGATGAGCATGAGATGGATGAAACTATGAGCACAACCTTCTGTACCCTCTCTATACTTTCTGTTATTTAGTTGAAATAAAGTAAAAATAAATAATTTTCTGTCTGTTATCTGATTATCCGTGCAATATAAAAATACCTTGAAAATAAAAGTTCTCCAAATGCCCTGAAAATTAAATATGATTTTTTCTAGAATATTTGAGGATTTATGGAACAAAGAACACACCAGGGGGGCAACCACCTTGCCACGAGGGTGGAGGGTGCGCCCATCCCCCTAGGGCGCGCCCCCTGCCTCGTGGGCCCACGGTGGCCCTCCTCCACTTATTCCTGCACCCATCCTCTTCTTCTTCCTCCCACAAACACGAAAAACTAACTCAAGCACGAGTTCCAACCCTCTTTGCTGCCATTTTCGATCTCCTTGCTCAAAGCACCTCTCACAAAACTGCTTGGGGAGATTGTTCCTTGGTATGTGACTCCTCCATTGGTCCAGTTAGTTTTTGTTCTAGTGCTTTATTCATTGCAAATTTTTGCTGCTTAGGTGACCCTGTTCTTGAGCTTGCATGTCAAATTTATATGGTCAAAAGTAGTTTTGATGCATGATATAGGCTCTAGGCACTTGTAGGATTGGTTGCTATCAATATTATTGAGTTTGGTTTACTTTTATTTTGAAGTTACTAAAAAATTTCAGAATTTTTCAGAGGAAGAAAAATGCTTAGGAAGATGTTCCAAGGTGGTTCTTCAAATAAGCAAGGACCCAGGCTTGCAATGCGTGATGCTGACGAAGAGCCACCAAGAGACGCTCTAGTGCGTCCTTACGAGTGGCCTTCTGAAAATTTTATGGATCGAGCAGGAATAAAAGAATAATTCAACGCATATTTGCATAACGCTGATCTTGTGAGCTTCGAGGAAGAGAACTGCAGTCAGTATCATAACCTCACTAGTTCCTTTTTGAGGAGGTTTGAATTTTCCACTTCACGTAATTCTCCAACTGTCCTGTTTGATCTTTATGATAAATCTTATACCATGGACTTAGAGGATTTTACCACTGCATGTAAACTTCCACAATAGGGTAGTATAAGGGATCCTCGCAAATTTGAATTTAGAGATTTTCTTGCTAATATAACTGTGGGAGAATCTAGAGATATTACACAAGCTACCAGAGGGAGCATTCACTTTCCTGCTATACATTATTTTGCTCTCTTCATAGGTAGATGCATAAATGGTAAAGATGAGACGTGTCACGTGTGTGTCCCTGACCTCAGTATTCTTAGGAGTGCTATGTTAGGAGACAAATCATATAATTTGGGAGCCATTGTTGCACGTAGGTTGCATCTTAATAGACTTAATGGAGATTTCTTTGGTGGAATTTATGCAACTCGCGTAGCTAATTTTCTTGGTATAGATGTACGCGAAAATGATATTGAATTACCTCCTGCCTATCTAGATTTTAATGCTATGGTTCACCACCATTTTGTCAAGAGGAACGAATCACCTCTCCAGTACCGACTAATCTTTGGCAGACGCCATGCTGTCTGTATTCTCTCCCTGCTCCTGCTATCTTTGATTATCAGGCAAGAGTGGGATATACTATTACCAGAGAGGAGGCAGATGAGTACGACAGGAGGGCGGAGGCTGCTCATCCCCACACTGCAGCCCAGGAGGCGATAGCCGCTGCATCACAGTACGACCCCAACAACTATTATTATGGATATCAGCCAGGCCAGCCATGGCCATAAACCAACTTAGGCCAAAAGCCTAAGCTTGGGGGAGTACGTATTTCTCACCGACATTACATTTATGTTCACACACACTCATTGCTAGATGTCGGTGCTCATACTTTTTCATTGTATCATCCATGCTAGTTTATTTCCTTTTATGCTTTCTTCTTGTGTGTTTAATAAACCTTAAGAAAAACCAAAAAAAATAGTTGTAGCTTTTAATTAGTTTAATTTCCATGCTTGTAGTAGTAATTAAAAAGAAAACCCAAAAAGATTTCCTGTTCTTCTTTTGCTTGTTGGGAACTTTCCAGTGTAAATAGTTTTATTTCTTTTCTTTTCTTTGGGGGTCAGTAGGAGAAGACCATGATTAAATTGTTGAAGTGGCTCTTATATGCTTTATTGTTGATTTAACGAAGAGCCCATATTGCTTTGTCTTCTCCTGCTTATTCAATGCTCGCAGATTCCAGCTTACTCCAATGCACGTGCACTCTTATTATTATTCACATCGTTCGGTCATGCAAGTGAAAGGCAATTATGATGATATATGATGGACTGACTGAGATGAGAAAAGCTGGTATGAACTCGACCTCTTTTGTTTTTGTAAATATGACGAGTTCATCATTCTTGATTCAGCTTGTTATGAATAAACATGTTCGCAATGACAATTAGAGATCATAGTTGCTTGTGCCATGCTTGATTAGCTATGAGTTATAATGGTTTACCTTGCGTGCCAACATGCTATTGAGATGGTTATGATGTGGTATGATGGGGTGGTATCCTCCTTTGAATGATTTAAGTGACTTGACTTGGCACATGTTCACGCATGTAGTTGAAACAAATCAACATAGCCTTCACGATATTTATGTTCATGGTGGATTATATCCTACTCATGCTTGCATCCAATGTTTATTAATTTTAATGCATGTACATGGCTGTTGTCGCTCTCTAGTTGGTCGTTTCCCAGTCTTTTGCTAGCCTTCACCTGTACTAAGTGGGAATACTGCTTGTGCATCCAATCCCTTAAACTCCAAAGTTATTCCAGATGAGTCCACTATACCTTCCTATATGCATTATCTACCTGCCGTTCCAAGTAAATTTGTATGTGCCGAACTCTAAACCTTCAAATAATCATCCTGTTTTGTATGCTCGAATAGCTCATGTATCAACTAGGGTTGTCTGTATCTTCCATGCTAGGCGGGTTACTCTCAAGAGGAGTGGACTCCGCTCCTCACTCACGAGAAAATGGCTGGTCACCGGGATGCCCAGTCCAATGCTTTATGCACACTAAATCAAAATTATTGCAAAACAAAACTCCCTTGTGACTGTTGTTAGTTGGAGGCACTCGTTATTTCGAGCAAGCCATGGATTGATGTTTGTTGGTGGAGGGGGAGTATAAACTTTACCATTCTGTTTGGGAACCGCCTATAATGCGTGTAGCATGGAAGATATCGCCATCTCTTGGTTGTTATGTTGACAATGAAAGTATACCGCTCAAAATATTATTCACCTCTATTTCAAAACCGAGCTCTGGCACCTCTACAAATCCCTGCTTCCCTCTATGAAGGGCCTATCTATTTACTTTTATGTTGAGTCATCACCCTCTTATTAAAAGCACTAGCTGGAGAACGCAGTTGTCATTTGCATTCATCACTGTTAATTTATATTGGGTGTGACTATGATTGGATCTCTTTTACCATGAATTACAATGTCTAGTCAGTCCTTGATCTTTAAAGGTGCTCTGCATTTATGTTTTGCGGTCTCAGAATGGGCTAGCGAGATACCATCTTATTATATCATAATGATTGTTTTGAGAAAGTGTTGTCATCTGAGATTTATTATTATGGCTTGCTAGTTGATTATGCTATTGATATGGGTAATCATGAGTCCTGAGAATTATTGCAAATATGGTTAGTTATAATATTTGCTGAAAACTTGAATGCTAGCCTGACATATTTACAACAACAAGAGCAAAGAGAGTTTGTATAAGTTTTTTTATTTCTTTCAGTTTGTCAACTGAATTGCTTGAGGACAAGAAAGGGTTTAAGCTTGGGGGAGTTGATACGTCTCCGTCGTATCTACTTTTCCAAACACTTTTGCCCTTGTTTTGGACTCTAACTTGTATGATTTGAATGGAACTAACCCGGACTGACGCTGTTTTCAGCAGAATTGCCATGATGTTGTTTTATGTGCAGAAAACAAAAGTTCTCGGAATGACCTGAAACTCCACGGAATATCTTACAATAAATAATAAATAATCCTCGCCAAAGATGAAGACCAGGGGGCCCACACCCTGTCCACGAGGGTCGGGGCGCCCCCCTAGGGCGCGCCCCCCTACCTCGTGGGCCCCCCTGGAGACCTCCCGACTCCAACTCCAACTCTATATATATCTGCTTTTGGGGAGAAAAAAATAGG
Source organism: Triticum aestivum (assembly GCF_018294505.1). Taxonomy (NCBI): domain Eukaryota; kingdom Viridiplantae; phylum Streptophyta; class Magnoliopsida; order Poales; family Poaceae; genus Triticum; species Triticum aestivum. The sequence goes on from NC_057800.1 coordinate 421,856,804, forward strand.
AGAGAAGGATTCATCGCGTTTTACGATATGGAGCCGCCGCCAAGCCCTAAAACCTCTCGGGAGGGCTGATCTGGAGTCCGTTCAGGGCTCCGGAGAGGGGGATTCATCGACGTCGTCATCATCAACCATCCTCCATCACCAATTTCATGATGCTCACCGCCATGCGTGAGTAATTCCATCGTAGGCTTGCTGGACGGTGATGGGCTGGATGGGATCTATCATGTAATCGAGTTAGTTTTGTTAGGGTTTGATCCCTAGTGTCCACTATGTTCTGAGATTGATGTTGCTATGACTTTGCTATGCTTAATGCTTGTCACTAGGGCCCGAGTGCCATGATTTCAGATCTGAACCTATTATGTTTTCATCAATATATGAGTGTTCTTGATCCTATCTTGCAAGTCTATAGTCACCTATTATGTGTTATGATCCGTTAACCCCGAAGTGACAATAATCAGGATACTTACCGGTGATGACCGTAGTTTTAGGAGTTCAGTATTCACTATGTGTTAATGCTTTGTTCCAGTTCTATATTAAAAGGAGGCCTTAATATCCCTTAGTTTCCGTAAGGACCCCGCTACCACGGGAGGGTAGGACAAAAGATGTCATGCAAGTTCTTTTCCATAAGCACGTATGACTATATTCAGAATACATGCCTACATTATATCAATGAACTAGAGCTAGTTCTGTGTCACCCCAGGTTATGAATGTTACATGATGAACCACATACGGCATAATTCTCCATCACCGATCCATTGCCTACGAGCTTTCCATATATTGTTCTTCGCTTATTTACTTTTCCGTTGCTATTGCTATCATCACTACAAAATACCAAAAACATTACTTTTACTACTGTCACCTTTTGTTACCGTTATCACTACTATCATATTACTTTGCTACTAAACACTTTGCTGCAGATATTAAGTTTCCAGGTGTGGTTGAATTGACAACTCAGCTGCTAATACTTGAGAATATTCTTTGGCTCCCCTTGTGTCGAATCAATAAATTTGGGTTGAATACTCTACCCTCAAAAACTGTTGCGATCCCCTATACTTGTGGGTTATCAATATACAACCAACCTCTTAGTGGTCATGTACAATAATAAGTTTTATATACGTACTAGTTTATCAATAGTGGGCCCACCTTACATCCTCACAAAGTGTCTTGGGTCTCGTGTTCCAGCTGGCTCTACTAACCAAGAGCCCGCTTCTCTTCTCTTTCCTCCAACTAATAAGCACATATATATTATTCTATTCCTTATAGCCGGACTACCCACAGTGGGAGTAACATAGGTAGTAATGTCACACATATCTAGATAGAATAGATGATGTGGCAAGCAATAAATGAAGAAATGATCAAAAGTGGATATGTGTGATGTTACTACCGATGTTACTCCCACTGTGGGTATAGTCTTACTATAGTATAAGACTACCCACAATGGGAGTAACATAGGTAGTAGCATCACACATATCTAGATAAATTAAGTAGATGATGTGGCAAGCAATAATATGAAGAAAGAGAGGAAAATAGTAACATAGCTAGTTACTAGTAGTATGAGTAACATCACCTGTACATATCAAGGCAAGATGTGTCTATAGCCTAATAAATGAAGTGTTGCATGTTACCACACATATATGTTACTCCCAACTATAGAGATAGTAACATAGACTAGTAACACATGGGCATGTTACTAGTCTATTGTAACGCCCACGATGCGGCTATATCTCCCACGTGTCGAAGCACGACTTAGAGGCATAACCGCATTGTAAGCAATGTTGCAATTGAGGTAATCATCACACAACCCATGTAATACATAAGGGAAAGAGATACATAGTTGGCTTACAATCGCCACTTCACACAATACATGAATAAAGCATTACATCAACCAGGTACAATCAAGGTCCGACTACGGAAGCAAAATAAAGAAGACTACCCCAAATGCTACAGATCCCCGATCATCCCAACTGGGCTCCACTACTGATCAACAGAAAACGGAACAACATAACGAACACGAACTTCAACGAGCTCCTCCTTGAGCTTGGTTGCGTCACCTGCACGATATCATCGGCACCTGCAAACTGGTTTTGGAAGTAAACTGTGAGTCACGGGGACCCAGCAATCTCACACCCTCGCGATCAAGACTATTTAAGCTTATGGGTAGGGAAAAGGTATGAGGTGGAGCAGCAGCAAGCGACTAGCATATTTGGTGGCTAACATATGCAAATGAGAGCGAGAAGAGAAGGCAAAGGCACAATCGATGAACTATGATCAAGAAGTGATCCTAGAACAACCTACGTCAAGCATAACTCCAACACCGTGTTCACTTCCCGGACTCCACCAGAAAGAGACCATCACGGCTACACAAGCGGTTGATACATTTTAATTAAGTTAAGTCTCAGGTTTTCTACAACCAGACATTAACAAATTCCCATCTGCCCATAACCGCGGGCACGGCTTTCCAAAGTTCAAATCCCTGTAGGGGTGTCGCAACTTAGCCCATCACAAGCTCTCACGGTCAACGAAGGATATTCCTTCTCCCTGGAAGACCCGATCAGGCTCGGAATCCCGGTTACAAGACATTTCGACAATGGTAAAACAAGACCAGCAAGACCACCTGATGTGCCGACAAATCCCGATAGGAGCTACACATATCTCGTTCTTAGGGCACACCGGATAAGCTGAGCGTACGGGAGCCAACGTAACCCAAGTTGCCAAGGGACGGCCCCGCACGGTGCTCTAGGTTGGACCAACACTTAGAGAAGCACTGGGCCGGGGGTTTAAATAAAGATGACCCTTGGGTTGGCCGACCCAAGGGAAAGAAAAGGCTAGGTGGCAAATGGTAAAACCAATGTTGGGCCTTGCTAGAGGAGTTTTATTCAAGGCGAACTGTCAAGGGGTTCCCATTATAACCCAACCGTGTAAGGAATGCAAAATCAAGGAACATAACACCGTATGATGGAAAAACTAGGGCGGCAAGAGTGGAACAAAACACCAGGCATAAGGCCGAGCCTTCCACCCTTTACCAAGTATATAGATGCATTAATTAAATAAGAGATATTGTGATATCCCAACAAAGTATCCATGCTCCAACAAGGAACAAACTCCATCTTCACCTGCAACTAACAACGCTATAAGAGGGGTCGAGCAAAGTGGTAACATAGCCAAACAACGGTTTGCTAGGACAAGGTGGGTTAGAGGTTTGACATGGCAATATGGGAGGCATGATAAGAAAGGGGTAGGTATCGTAGCATAGGCATAGCAATAGAGCGAGCATCTAGCAAGCAAAGATAGAAGTGATTTCGAGGGTACGGTCATCTTGCCTGAGATCCTGCAAGGAAGAAGAACGAGTCCATGAAGAAGACAAACGGACGTAGTCGAACGAATCCTCACCACACGACATTATCGGAACCAACCCGAAGAAGCACACCGGAAAGAAGCAAACAACATAGTAAACAACCATCACATAATCATGGCATGATGCACAACAAGTATGATGCATGTCCGGTTTAATGATACATGGCATGGCATGGCAAAGTGCACAAACAACACTACAAGTGAAGTGGAGCTCAATATGCAACGAGTTGCATATTGCCGGAACACCACATTCAAGTTACTTAGTTCGATCTTGTTTATGTACCCAATAATATTAAATGTTGATTAACAAGGCAAGAGGTGAAGCAAAAGTAAACTACACATTTAAGCAAGTTTAAATGAGGCCGGAAACAATAACAACAATTCCGGAAAAATCCTCAGGTGCATATTTTTGGTTATGGTACTGTTCTGCCCTAAACCATATTTTAGAGTTGTTAAACATGAAAAGTAAAGCCACCATGATAAACTAGGCATTTTTCTACCCCATTTACATATAAAGTTTGTTAGGTTTGGAGCTACGGTTATTTAGTTATGAATTAAATCATTTTAACATGACATAGGAGCAAATTTAATCAAACAACATTTTAAACATTTCGAACATGGATGAAAGTTGGATATTATTAAACTAGACAAAATTCAAGATATTTTTCATATATAAAACATTTTAATCCGATGCACCATTTGAGAGTTATTATATGCATGAAGAACAGGGGCTTTTCTGCAAAACTGTAATTCCCTGGATAATTAGGAAAAACATTCTATGGGAAAAAACACGAAACGGGACGAAACTGAGATCTGGCCCAGGCGCGGGGAGCTGCTCACATCGGGTCTTAAGGCCGGGCGAGGGGAGCAGCCTGGCCTTGGGGCGCTGTGGCTGGAGAGGCCCAGGCGCTGGATCGGGACGCGGTCAACGCAGCGAGGCGGTCGTCGCTCGATGCGGCTTGGCTGCTGGTCGTCTCCTTCACCAGGAGACAGAACGAAGGCGCGGCGGCAGGGCAAAGCAGAGGCCAACGCGGGACTTGGCGACGAACCCGGCGAGGTGGACGAGGCGTAGGGCGGCGGTTGGCTCGGAGCTGAGGGTGCGGGACTCGGCAGGTCCGAGGCCAGGGCGGCATCATCCATGGCGAGGCTCGACGAGGATGAAGACGTCGCAGGAGAGGAGCTCCTCAGGTGATGGCGCTGTTACAAAGAACAGAGAGAGGGAGAGAAACGGGTGAGACAGAGGGAGCAGCGAGGGAGACGAAGGAAAGAAGCAGGGGCGCTGGACAGGGCCTGCTGGTGCTCCGACAGTGGCGCGCCGACGACGATTCAGATCAAGGCTCGGGACGCTGCTGACGATGGAGGTGAGCTCTATGGCAGAGGGCGCGACGGCGGATCAGCGAGAGGAGACGGGCGCGCAAGGAAGGGGTTCGGCTGCAGGAGAGGTGATGCTCGAGCAAAGGAGGCCCTGGGCACGGGCGCGCTGGACCACGGGCGCAAGGAAGCTATAGGCGGCGGCATGCCCATGTACCGGGAAGGAGAGGGATCGAGTGGAGCTTGGTGGTCGTGGACGATGATTGGCCGTGATTTGGTTGGGTGGCGCTGAAATTGAGGAGAGGATGGATCCTGAGAGGGAGAGGGTAGGTAGGTGGCAGCGGGCAGGAGGGTGGATGGGACAGACCTCCTAATTTTTAGGGTTGGACCAAATATATACATCAGGTGAAATAGGTTAGGGGCTATCTCATCCCTCCGATTGTAATCGGACGAACGAAAAAATATATGTTAGGAAGTCCAATTAACAAAACGGAGATGTTTTGTAGATGTTTGGGGTTGATCCGGATCCAACGGTGACGACTGTCGGGTCGGGTTCGGGATAGCTTCGGACACACGCGAGGGGTCGATGCACTGTGCAGATAGGGGGCTAGGCGAATGAGGTTAAGTGTGGACTGTGGAGAGCGGGTTGGTCTGAGATAAGAGAAGAGAGAGAGACCCGACGACTGTTTCCGGAGACCGAAAACGTCCGACGTGTGCCCAGCTATAATGCCGCTATAGTTTAACGGTTGGGCTATCAAATGAACTCCGAACGCGATGAAATTTGACAGGAGGTCTACCTACACTAAAATAAGACTGCACGCCAACTTTCAACCCAATCTTAGAACATTTTCCGGCCACTTATAAAATAATATTTCGGACATGCCGCGGGCGCGTGCAAGTGTGTCTAGGCTCAGAACAGACAACGGAAAGAACGGGCAGGCCGGGACGGATGCAAGTTTTGAAAACATGATGATGAAATGCACATGATGACATGACAAGATGCAACACGCATGCGAATGACAAGGCAACAACAATGAATAATTGGAAGACACCTGGCACAAAGGTCTCGGGGCATCACATCTATGTTACTACCCATTGTGGCTAGTTTGAGTAACATCACACATCTCAAGGCAAGATGAGTCTATATCCTAATAAATGAAGTGTTGCATGTTACTACACATATGTTACTCCCCACTATAGAGGTAGTAACATAGACTAGTAACATTCTATGTTACTACTCATTGTCGCTAGTCTTATGTCACTCTATTGTGTACTTACTTGCTCTAATGCATAGTATCATAGAGTAGCTAGTATCATATGTAGTACTTTATTTATATTGTCATGCATGACACATAGTAGCATAACATTTATTATGATATGGTTTCATGATATGATACTTAACCCTCTCTTTCTTCATTTAATTAATTCTATGACAACTCATCAAAATTGCCTAGTTGGCATGCATGATACTAGCTATGATACCCCCTTACTATAATCCTAGCAAAGGTGTACAGATCATTTGTGCTTCGCTTTGTGAGTTTTCATCCGTTTGTTTGAGAAGCGGGGAGAAGTTTCAAACATTTCGGCCATGAGGTGCGGCCACTGGCGTAGGCCTAGTTGGTATTTTAATTATAGAAAATTGAGATGGAGTTCGGACATCATCAAAATCGATGTGTGCCCGTGGCATGCTCTCACGACCCCGTTGAAAAAAATTGGTAAAGTTTGGCACAAGTTTTGATGACCGCTCCTTCCAAACCGGAGCATCTCACATGAAGGATCATGGTTTTCCAAAAGGAGACGTGTCAATTCAAACTCCTGTGGTCGGTGACTTCATCGTTTGGCCTCATAAAAATTTCCACGGTACGCAATCACCATTATACCACGGGTTTGATTTTCTGGCGCATTTCAGGTATCGCTAGCTATATTTAAGACATTTTTTGAGTTAACGTGCATTTTGTGCATAAAAATAAAATTACAACTGGAATTGCATGTGTTGTCGAAAGGGATGAGATCGCCGTTCGATCTAGGAGCATCCAACGGTACAGACATACGATCCATGGGGTTTGGGTTCTGGCCAATCAAAAAGCACGACTCAAATCGTGGGCGGGGTAGCGGGGTTTGGTCGGCACACGGCTTTCATCAATAAACCTTGTGCTATTCGCAAACCAAATTGCATAATTTTGTTCACACATACTGTAGTGAGATCGATTGAGTGTGCTACCTCTATGATATAATAATAATAATAATAATAACAAAAACATTTCATATTCATTGCCCGAGCTGACAGCATATCAAGGTCAACATATTAACGGTTCTTACATCAACAGAAAAACCGGGCATAACTCACGAATTTAGTACACATGACAGTTCTAAATTGAACGAATTAAGTTGCACGATAGGCATAAAGACTAGTCTTACAGCTTAATTCCCATGTACATGGGGGGGACTGGGATCATTAAGTTGACCCCAAATGAACTTCGGGTTTTTGATGATTTTATGCTTCTTTGTCGTGCTGGTGTGTGATCCCTTGGCTGGAAACTCACAAATTCATCGTATTCGTCCTGATCGGCAACATCATCGACACCCAGTACCCTTCTCTTCCCATGCATCGCTAAATGGCCGTTCTTATGCAAGGGATCTTCCACAAAGAAAATCTGGGTAGCATCGCTGGCAAGAATGAATGGGTCCACGTGATATGCCATCGTTGTCTTGTTAACACAGGTCTTCCTGTACTCATCAATCCTTACCTGACCAAGAGGGATCCATGCGCACCTTAATAATGCCACCTTAACTTTCACATAGTCAAGATCCCAAATCTCTTTGATGGTTCCATAGTATACCATTTTATCAGCTTCATTTACAGTCATGCATTCTATTTGAACAGAGTTGTTCTGATACGAGGTCTTCTTATCATGTTCCTTATTGTAGAATGTGTATCCATTTATGTCATATGCTTGGTACGTCAACACTATAAGTGATGGCTTTTGTGCCAACCACGTAGCAATGTCATAGATGGATCCTTGTGCAAACGATTCTTCAGCCATTTGGCGTACTTCTTAGTGTGCTCCTTCATCTCCACTTCTGATGAATGCACCATTGGTTAGAAGCTTTGGCAAATCTCCGCCAAGTGTTCTTCGGCGATGAGAACTGGGCTATTAAGCAGTACCGTTAAATGGGCTTTCTCTGCCAATTCTCCGGGTGCAGCCATTTGCGTGCCAGCAAGGACCGGCTTACCTTTCATCCTTCCCTCGTGGCGAGAGAGGGGCAAACCTATAGGTATTTTTACATGTATTCAGTGCAAAACTCAACCACCTCCTCCGCGCTATAACCTTGTAGGATGCTTGCCTCTGGATGGTTTTGGTTCCGACAAAAGTGCTTCAGTATTCCCAGGAACCGATCGAAGGGATACATGTTGCGAAGAAACACATGACCACAATACTTTATCTCGTCGACAAGGTGCATAGTGAGATGGACCATGACATCAAAGAATGACGGTGGGAAAAATATCTCTAGGTTGGACATTCTTGCAATATCATCTTGCATATTATCCAGCTCTTTAGGATCTACAACTTTCTGCCATAGTTTGTTGAAGAAATCACAGAGGTCAATGAGTGTGTTTCTTATATCTTTGTCCATCAGATTTCTGATGGCCACCAGGAGGATTTGTGTCAACATTACGTGGCAATCATGTGACTTCATGTGTCCCAACTTCATTTTACCTGAGCTCACATCCACGAGACTTCTGATGTTTGCGTAGTAGGAAGAGGGTGTCTTAAATGACAACAAATAGGTGAAGAACTGTGTTGCTTCTTTTGTATTGAAATTGTAACTCTGGCGAGCTTTTATAAATTTTTCATCATCTTCCGCTTCACTCTTGCGTTGTGATTGATCAACAAGCATATCGAGCCGTGAACCATCACCATCCTTTCTTTTACCTTTAATCTTGAGCAAAGTACCAAGGATGCTTTCACATATGTTCTTCTCTACGTGCATGACATTGATGCAGTGACATACACGTAGAATCTCCCAGTAAGGTAATTTCCAGAACACCGATTTCTTCTTAAACACTTGATCCTTGGGTGTTAGTTTCATCGTCAAAAGGTGGTTCTTGCCAAGCACAACATTAATTTTTTTAGCCATGTTGTGGACCACCTCCCCGTCATAGGGTCTTGGGTCCACACCTTCCTCTGTCGTACCATCAAATTCAGCTTTCATCTTTCGGTATGGGTGATTCATCCGCAAGAACCTACGATGACACAAATACACTGTTTTGCGCGAGTTGGGAAGTCTTCTGCTACCTGTCCTATCCATGCATGTGAAACACCCTACATCTCCCCTTGTTTTCTGCCCCTATGTGTTGCCTAATGCCGGCATATCTTGAATGGTGTGCACCATCATCGCATGTAGATAGAAAATCTCCTTTATTTAAGCATCATAACATTTTACAGCAGGCGCATCTATCCACACTGTCAGCAGTTCTTCTACCAGTAGCTGAAAGTGAATGTCGATGTCATTTCCAGGTTGCTTCAGGCCTTGGATAATCATTGACATCATAATGTATTTTTTATTCATACACAACCAAGGAGCTAGGTTATATATGCACAGAAGCACCGCCATGTGCTGTGATTGGTGCTCATATCGCCAAAAGGATTCATCCCGTCAGTACACTCCCCGAGCCTTATACTTCTAGGATCCTTGGCAAAATTTTCAAACTTGTTGTTGATTAATTCCCACTGAGCCCCATATTTCGGGTGTCTCATAAACCTATTCACAATTCGCTCATCACGATTCCATCGCAACCTCTTTGCCTCTCTAGGGTTTGCAAACAAACGTCTCAACCTTGGAATGAAAGGCAACTGCCAAACAACCTTGAACGGCATTCATGTCTTGATTTCGTCGTCCAATTTGTACTTGTCCTTTGCTCTCCTGCGCTTGTATCGTGCATGCTTGCATGCGAGACATGCATGAAAATCTTTGTACTCACCACGGTACAATATACAATCATTCACACAAGCGTGTATCTTCTATACTTCAAGTTCCAATGGGCAAACAATTTTCTTCGCTTCATTCGTGCTTCTGGGGAGCACATTATCTTCCGGAAGAATATATTTGAAAATACCTAAGATCTCTGTGAAGCCCTTGTTTGATAGGCCGTTTGGTGCTTTAAATCTGAGAAGCGCCAGGGTGGCACTCAACCTGGAATATTTCTTTTTGCAACCTGGATACAATTCTTTCTTGGAGTCCGTATCAATGGTTGGTAGATTCTTGTACCCAATCATATCCTTTTCTGGGCCCTTGAAATCTGCAATCATAATAGCAAAATCTGGCATATCAAGATCGTCGTCATCTGCGTGGACGTCTTGGTTTTCCAGTGGGTGTTTTGGCTTTCCGGTGTTCCATTGGTAGCTTGATGCCTCTGCCCAGATGTTAGATTCAACATCCATGTGACACTTGTCGGCATTCTAGGAATGGGGGACCCCAGACTTGCCTGCCTGCGGCCCATGGCGTGGTTGTGCTGGCAGGTCTGTATGGCCCATCTTCATCAACAAGAAACCAATACCCTCGCGAGGGGCCAAGCCTTGTGAGGCGGACGACGCAAGACCTCCTCAGGAGCGGCCTCACCAGGATGCCTCGCGAGGAGCGGAGATATCAAGGCGGGGCGAACCTCGCGAGATTCTCATGACGTGAGCCATGACGATCGAGACAAGGCGGGCGCCAGGCGGCGCTAGCCCGCGTAGTGTCCTTGTTTCCCCTTTGGTGCTAAGGGAGCAAGCGCAGGCGCGGAGTACCGAGGCATCAAGGAAAGGTTTCCATATTGGTGCAATGAGACCAATACCAGAAGGACTGCAAGACGGAGGTCACCATGGAGCTCAAGACGGCGTCATCACCAGAACCTTTGGCAAGCGAAGACCACCTTTTGTCAGGATAGCTTGTACTAGTTGTCCCCTTTCAAATTGGCCGCCATTGTTGGCTCCCTTCCCGCTCAATATTTGGGAAGAGGACCAGGGCCTCTATAAATAGGACTAGCCACCACCAAGGGCAGGGGGATGGAGGGAGAGATATCTGATTCCGATCCTCGACCACACATACACCAAGCACAAGAACACCTCAACCTCTGGAGGCTGTTCTTCCCCTTGTACTGTTCATCATCCGCCCAAGAGGCAATCCACCACCACCACACTGGAGTAGGGTATTACACCACAACGGTGGCCCGAACCAGTATAACTCTGGTGTCTTTGTGTTGCGAGTGCGTCGAGTTCATCCGTGAGATCTTAGAGAGCTAGGGAGTAGATCGGTAGGGGGGAAAGAACTTCGTGCGCACCCCAATGTTTGAACCTTAAGGGTTTGTCGGAACCCGAAATCCGACATTTGGCACGCCAGGTAGGGGTGCGTCGTAGCTTCCCTTCCGTCAACCGGCGCTCCGTCGTCTCCATGGCGGATGCTCGCCGCGCTCGAGCTGAATGCCGGGCTGCCCTCACCACCCGTGTTCCTCAGACGGCTCCCGTCGGTGGGCCACCTCGTCGTTGCCCGTCGCCCGCCACAAACACCGCCACCGACCCGGCGGGGAACGAGAAGCAAGCGTCCTCGCTGCACCCATCGGTGCGGCAGGACGGCCGCACTGCCACTCCCTCGCTGACCCTGGCCGGTTCCCCGTCCCACACATGTCGCGCTCCCATGGACGCACAGGCCGCGCTCCTGATGGCGAACGAGCTCCTGCGCTACCACCCGATCAACGACCTCTACGAGGACTGGCTCGACTGCGTTGCCGAGCTCGTCCGCGTCGCAGGGGGCTCCCCGATGCCGTCCCTCTCTCTTCCTCGCCCTCCTCCAGCCACGGGCGACGTGGCTCACGAAGCGCCTCCACCACCTCTGCCCCAAGATGGTGCCTTTGCACCAAGGTGCACGGCCCCACGGTGCGATCTACCACGCCCGGTGCCCGCGCGCTAAGAGAGAAGCTGCCAAGAAATTCCTCGGCCATGAGAAGCTGCACCCGCGCTCCCCGCGCCGCCTCGCCAAGACCGCGCGCTACCCGCGTTGGCGGCATGCGGGCCTCATCAAGTCCAAGATCTACCTCCAAGACGGGCCCCGGTGACCACAACCGGCTACCGCGCCTTCACCCCCAAGCTGCATAGCGTCGCCTAGCCGGGCAAGTTCAAGCCGGACCTGCCTCCTTGCTACGACGGCACCCTCGACCTGTTAAGGCATATCCCTCTCGATGTAGTTTTGGTGATTGATGACAACATGTTTGCGGACTAACCGTGTGCTTTGAACATTTCAGAGATTCATCCTTTGGCACAAGACGATTTCTTTCCCCTCGGAGTGTTATTCAAGACGGTGTAGCTCTTTCGTTTCTTGTTTGGTGGACTAGTTTTGTAGGAGTCACCGTACTATCAAGAGGGGGTCCGCTTGGGTATGGCTAGGGTGGAATCAACATGTACACATCCTTTCCTCACCCTCTGAGCACTTCCGCTTCGATGGAGAGCTCATTCCCCTTCCAGATGTGCTGCTTTGGGTCCAAGCGGTAGTACCGCGGTACCCAGCGGTAGTACCGCTTGTGGGTTCTCAGCCGCAGTACCGCTGCTGTACCGGTCCCCTACTGCGTCGACTCGAGGGGGTCGCATCTTGTGTCGGGTTGAGCGGCACTTTGCAGCGGTAGTAGAAGCGATAGTACCGCTCAAGAGCGGTAGTACCGCCCTACCACCGCGGCAGTACTGCACTGGGCACGGTTCCTGCTCGTTCTTCATGCCCTCCCATACTGGACGGTAGTACCGCAAGGGGGAGCGGTAGTACCGCTGCCCCTTACGGTAGTACCGCCCTCTGCGGGGCTGTTTTGGGGGTAACGGTTGGATGGGTTCCCCTTGTATAAAAGGGGGACCTCTTCTTCTTCGTTGACTTACCTCTTCCCCCAAAACCTCCATTAATGCTCCAAGCTCCATTTTCGCCCGAGCTCTCTCCCTAGCCAATCAAACTTGTTGATTTTCTCGGGATTGGTTGAGAAGGCCTTGATCTACACTTCCACCAAGAGAAATTTGATTCCCCCACTAATACCTAGCGGATCTTGTTACTCTTGGGTGTTTGAGCACCCTAGACGGTTGAGGTCACCACGGAGCCATATTCCATTGTGGTGAAGCTTCGTGGTGTTGTTGGGAGCCTCCGATTAAGTTGTGGACATTGCCCCAACTTTGTTTGTAAAGGTCCGGTCACCGCCTCCAATGGCACCAATAGTGGAATCGTGACATCTCGCATTGTGTGAGGGCGTGAGGAGAATACGGTGGCCCTAGTGGCTTCTTGGGGAGCATTGTGCCTCCACACCGCTCCAACAGAGACGTACTTCCCCTCAAAAGGAAGGAACTTCGGTAACACATCCTCGTCTTCACCGGCTCCACTCTTGGTTATCTCGTACCTTTACTTGTGCAAGCTTATTTGTGTTACTTCCCTTGCTTGCTTGTGCGCTTGTTATTGTTGCATCATATAGGTTGCTCACCTAGTTGCACATCTAGACGACCTACTTTGATGCAAAGTTTAATTTGGTAAAGAAAAGCTAAAAATTGTTAGTTGCCTATTCACCCCCCTCTAGTCAACTATATCGATCCTTTCACGACCCCGCGGAGTTCCTGCAGCTCTACGAGCTGAGCATTGAAGCGGCCAACGGCGACGAGAAAGTCATGGCAAACTGGTTCCCAATGGCGCTCAAAGACGGCCCCCGTTCGTGGCTCCTGAACCTCCCGCAAGGCTCGATCTCCTCCTGGGACGAGATGCGCGACCGCTTCATCGCCAACTTCCAGGGCACTCATGACCGCCCGCCGGCCGCGGGTGACCTGCGCCGCATCAAGCAACAACCTGGAGAGATCCTCCAGAAGTACATCCAGCGCTTCAACAACACTCGCCTCCAGATCCCCAGGGTCACGGACGAGGCCATCATCTCCGCGTTCTCTAACGGCGCCTGCGACATCAAGATGAAGGAGGAGCTCGCTATCCACGAGGAGCTGAGCACAGCTCAGGAGCTGTTCAACCTGGCGAGCAAGTGTGCAAGAGCTGAGGAGGGGCGCCTTTCCCTCCTCGAGCTTCCAGCTACAGGTGCAGAGGAGAAGAAGGCCAAGGCCAAGGACATGAAGCCCAAGGAAGCAGATGTGCTCGCGGCGGAGCCGGACACCAACCGAGGCAGAGACCAGCCCAAGTCGTCCAAGAGAAGCCGACCATTTTGCGCCTTCCACAACCTGAACACCCACAACACCAGCGACTGTCAAGAACTAGGAGCCATTCGCGAAGGACGCTTCGGTCGATGCCCCGAGCGCGGCGACCGGGGCTACGGCCGAGGAGGAGGACGTGGAGGTGGACGCTGGGACGATTGTGGCCCGCGCCAGGAGTGGCGTGACAGGTCTCGTGAGGACCACTGGTAGGATCATCCTCGCGAGGACGCCTGGAGGGACCAGCCTCATGAGGATCGTCCTCAGGGCAACGCCGGTTTTCCCCTGCTGCCGCCACCACCAAGAAGGAATGACGACCACCATCAAGACGAGGGGGCTGGGGGCTTCCAGGAGCCGCGTGCAATCGCCTGCATCTTGGGCGGCGCTCAGGCCCCAGCCTCGTAGCGTATCTTCAAACAGTTCGCTCGTGAGGTGAATGCAGTCCTCCCCAAGCTCGAGGCCACGCGCCCGCTCAGGTGGTCCCAGTGCGCCATCACCTTCAACTCGGCAGGTCAGCTCAAGTGTGCAGCCACCGATGGCGTCCTCCCGATGCTTTGTTCACTAGCCATCAGCAACGTGCAAGTTACCAAGACCCTCATCGATGGCGGCGTAGGGCTCAACGTCCTGTTCGTCGACACGTTCGACAACCTCCAAGTGCCATATGAGCAGCTTCAACCTACCAAGCCTTTCTCAGGAGTGACCAATGGTTCCACCACACCGATAGGGCACGTCCGCCTCCCTGTCACCTTCGGGGAACGCAAGAACTACCACACCGAGCTCATCAACTTTGACGTCGCGCACATCCATCTGCCATGCAACGCCATCCCCGGGTATCCAGCCCTGGCCAAGTTCATGGCAGTGACACACCACGGTTACAATGTCCTCAAGATGCCAAGAAACGGCAAAATCATCATGGTCCCGTGCGAAGAAAGAGATGTGGCGTGCTCCCTCGAGCACGCTTTTCAAGCTGCAGCAATCGTCGACCCCGACAGAAAGAGTGAGGATCCTCCTGAGGCCATCCCCAAGAAGAATCAGCTTCGCCGTGCCAGACCTCAGGAGGGTGGCGTCGTGGCTGGAACCTCGTCAGGATCAGCGCTCGCTTCAGGGGTGCCTCCCTCTGTCGCATAGGAAGGCGCGCCCAGCGCCCTCCTCGGGCAGGGCTCGGGGGCTCTCTTCTGGAGGACCTCAGACCTTGCCAACAACACGAGGGAGGCGCTCGGGCACCACTTGGAGGCGTGCTTCGTGGCACGTTTCCCTCATGAGAACACAGGGCAAGGAGTGCCCACCACTCAGTAGTTCATCACCAAGACCACTCAGGAACTGCAAGACACAAGGGCCATGCGAGGTGACCGCTGCTCACGAGGTGCAGCTCCCCATCCAGGCAAGGATGCCGGGATGCGCGTTTGCATCGATGTTCCAGGGCTCAACAGGGCCGCATCGCAGGAAATTTTCTGACCTTCATGCGTGGGCTGTTGTGAGGGTCCACTGCACAGCTACATTCGCATGCCCTTCGGCTTGCCGAGCGTGTCGTCAGCCTATCAGCGCAACTTGCAGCGTGTCCTGGCAGCTCAGGAGGCCAGGCACCACGCCGTCCTGGCGGAGATGGAGACGGTCCTCAGGGAACCACCCGAGCCCCCAGAACCTCCCGAGGCTCAGGGCCCCGGCGGCTCGTGAGGAGCCATTCCTTCGCCGCGTACCTTCATCTGCCCCAACTCTCCTTCGTCGACAGAACCAGGTGACATTTTCCAAGTTCGTTTAGCTAGGAGCGCCCCTCGGGCTGCATTATTCCCAGGCTGCGTGGGTCCATCCCTGTGGCATGTATCCCTTTTACTTATGCCTTCAGCTTACCTTGCTGGGGGCGCCCCTTGGGATGCATCATCCCCAAGCCGCTCAGGCCTAATCTAGTGGCATGTATCTTTCTGCATTTACCCAAGCTGATTTGCCTTCCATGCTTAACCTACCTATGGCTATCACTTGCTTGATCGTTGCCCACTACAGGAGCCGCATGCCGGCATCCTTCTTTAGGGCCCCCTTTTGCATTGTCTGACCATCTCGCAGGACCAAGACAATAAACAAGGGCCAAGACCAGGCGCAACCCACCTTGAGGTAGGACCTCGTGAGTCCCGCGCTGGCTCACGAGTGCCTAGACACACCTCGCTAAACCCTACCGTGCCAGGCACGTGTCAGGGTGGGGCTGTACACACCCCGGTGGCTCTCCGCAGTAGGGAGTCCCCTCGCCCGCTCCAGAAGCAAACCAGCGGTCCGGCGCCCTTCTTCGCGTTAACTTGCAGGGGCTTTGAGGGAGTCCTGTATTAGGGGCTCTCCCGATAGCCGGACTATATCCTTGGGCCGGACTGTTGGACTATGAAGATACAAGATTGAAGACTTCGTCTCGTGTCCGGATGGGACTCTACTTGGCGTGAAAGCCAAGCTAGGCAATACGGATATGTATATTTCCTCCTTTGTAACCGATCTTGTGTAACCCTAGCCTCCTTCGGTGTCTATATAAACCAGAGGGTTTTAGTCCGTAGGACAACATACAGTCATACCATAGGCTAGCTTCTAGGGTTTAGCCTCTCTGATCTCATGGTAGATCAACTCTTGTACTACTCATATTATCAAGAATAATCAAGCAGGACGTAGGGTTTTACCTCCATCAAGAGGGCCTGAACCTGGGTAAAACATCGTGTCCCCTGCCTCCTATTATCATCCGCCTTAGACGCACAGTTCGGGACCCCCTACCCGAGATCCGCCGGTTTTGACAGCGACATTGGTGCTTTCATTGAGAGTTCCTCTGTATCGTCGCCGTTAGGCTTGATGGCTCCCTCAATAATCGATAGTGATGCAGTCCAGGGTGAGACTTTTCTCCCCGTACAGATCTTTGTATTCGGCGGCTTCGCACTGTGGGCCAACTCGTTTGGCCATCTGGAGCAGATCGAGAGTTACGCCCCTGGCCACCAGGTCAGGTTTGGAAGCTTAAACTACACGGCCGATATCCGTGGAGACTTGATCTTCGACGGATTCGAGCCCCTGCTTAGTGCGCCACACTGTCACGATGAGCATGATTTAGCTCTGTCATCAGACAATGTCCAGCAGATCGCGCCGGGAACCGCTTCGACCCTCAATTCGGAGCCAATTGCGCCATCCTTGGATGGGTGGATAGACCCCTCCACGGAGGCCGCACTCTCATCGGCGATCGAGCAGAGTATCGCCCTTACCCTTCACGGGAGCCGTGATGCCAAGCTGCCGGATCCTTCCCCGGCCACGGACTCTGAACCGCCTGCGCCCGTGCCTATCGAATCCGACTGGGTGCCGATCATGGAGTTTACCTCCGCGGATATCTTTCAGCACTCGCCCTTCGGCGACATACTGAACTCATTAAGGTCTCTCTCCTTGTCAGGAGAGTCCTGGCCGAACTATGTCCGACAGGATTGGGATGCGGATGACAAAGAAATTCACCGCCCACCCACCACCCACTTAGTAGCCACTGTCGACGATTTGACTGACATGCTCGACTTCGACTCTGAAGACATCGACGGTATGGGCGACGATGCAGGAGACGAACAGGAACCACTGCCCATAGGGCACTGGACGCCCACTTCATCATATGATGTATACATGGTGGACACACCCAAAGAAAACGACGATGAGGAATGAAAGGACGTAGCGAAGGGTTGTTCCCTCGAGAAGCAGTCAAAGCGGCGGCGTAAGCGCCGCTCCAAATCCTGCCTCGGTAGAAACAACGGTCATATAGACCCAGCGATAGAGCATGGTGAACCATCACCCGACCATGGCAACATGGAGAATCAAACCGAACAACCCGACTCTGTCAAAGATAACAATCCGGACGACATCACACCGGAAAGGCCACCGGAGCAACAGAATGCCCATCAAAGGCTTGTTGCCACTACGAGGAGTCTGAAAAAGCAGAAGCAAAGGCTCAGGGCTGCGCAAGACACACTCAGAATCAGATGGAGTGAAGTACTCAACACTGCAGCAAAGTACGGCGGTAATCGCCACACCAAGAGCTACCCGAAGTGAAAGTTGTTACCTGAATTCAACGAGGAGGCCTTAGATCCCCCGCAATTAGAAAACAAAATGGCCATCCGGTCGGATAGACGACCTCGTGGCCAACATAGAGCAGCAAACGATGTCGCACATAAGCCAGTACACGATCCACGCGAGGGCTCACATCAAAAGGACGATGCAACCAAATCCATATATGGGCCACGCAAGCGTGCTCCAGTATGCAATACAACACAACAAACATCCGAACACCACGATACACCCAAATACAGGGGTGCTGCACACCCCCTATGTTTCACCGATGAGGTGCTGGACCATGAATTTCCAGAGGGATTCAAACCCGTAAACATAGAGGCGTATGACGGAACGACAGACCCTGGGGTCTGGATTGAGGACTATACCCTCCATATCCACATGGCTCGAGGAGATGATCTCCACGCCATCAAGTACTTACCCCTCAAGCTCAAAGGGCTAGCTCGGCACTGGCTTAAAAGCCTCCCCGAAAACTCCATTGGAAGCTGGGAAGAGCTCGAAGACGCCTTTCGGGCAAATTTTCAAGGGACCTATGTCCGACCACCGGATGCAGACGATTTAAGTCATATAACTCAACATCCCGGAGAGTCAGCCCAAAATATTTGGAACAGGTTCCTCACTAAGAAGAACCAAATAGTCGACTGTCCGGACGCCGAAGCCTTAGCAGCTTTCGAGCACAGTTTTCAAGACGAATGGCTCGCCAGACACCTCAGCCAAGAAAAGCCGAGAACAATGGCAGCATTAACAAGCCTCATGACCCGCTTTTGCGCGGGCGAGGACAACTGGTTAGCCCGATGCAGCACCAGCGACCCAAGTACATCCGAAGTCAGGGACAGAAATGGGAAATCACGACGCAGCAAAAACAAGCGCCGGAATAAAGA
Source organism: Triticum aestivum (assembly GCF_018294505.1). Taxonomy (NCBI): domain Eukaryota; kingdom Viridiplantae; phylum Streptophyta; class Magnoliopsida; order Poales; family Poaceae; genus Triticum; species Triticum aestivum. The sequence continues at coordinate 421,875,594 of NC_057800.1, forward strand.
AGACAGCCCAAAGAGCACGGCGGTAAACGTCAGATTCAGAAGCTCTCGGCCAGGTCAGCAAAAGCCGCCCTCCAAAGGCAACAAAGACGAACTGTCCAGCCTAAACAAGATTCTGGACCAAATATGTCAGATCCATAGTACCCCCGACAAACCTGCAAATCATACCCATAGAGAATGTTGGGTCTTCAAGCAGTCCGACAAGCTCAACGCCGAATATAAGGGGCAGGATACACCAAGCGAAGACGAGGACGAGCCTCCCAAGCAAAGCACTGGGGGAACAGAAGAAATTCCCACCGGAAGTCAAAACAGTCAACGTGTTACACGTAATAAAGGGGAGAAACAAAGCGTCACTCCCAGAGACACATGCCCCAGGTCCTATCACTATGGAGTTCTGCCACTGGTCGTCCCAACCGATCACTTTTGACCATCGGGATTACTCAGCAAGTGTCCGGCGTGCAGGATGGGCTGCCTTGGTATTAGGCCCAATAATTGACGGATACCACTTCACAAGAGTTCTGATGGACGGCGGCAGCAGTTTAAGCATGATATATCAGGATACAGTGTGCAACATGGGGATAGACCCAGCAAAAAATTAGCCATAGCAATACTACCTTTAAAGGAGTAACGCCGGGCCCAGAAGCCCATTGCATGGGCTCCATGCTACTAGATGTTATATTCGGCTTTCCCAGCAACTTCCGCAGCGAAAAGTTAACCTTCCACATCGCTCCGTTCCAAAGTGGCTATCAAGCTCTACTCGGATGCGAAGCTTTCACTCGCTTTAACGCAATACCGCATTACGCTTCTCTCATGCTTAAGATGCCCGGTCCACGCGGCATAATTACAGTAAATGGAAATATTGAGCACTCCTTGTGCGCGGAAGACTGTGCGGCCTCACCAACTGAAGCATCTGATAGGTCGTTAAGACCACGGACGCGGTTAGACGAGTCTGGCGCAGTTATATGTAATCGATATAGGTTTGATGGCTATACCCCTATTACAATACAAGGGGCTCAACGCGTGCAAACAAGTGGCAATTAGGCTCAACTTTACTCATCTTGAACTGTACATAGTTTCTTTAGTACAACCTACCTTTTTGCATGACAACTTTTCAACTAAGTTCCTATCTTTTACAGATGACCATCGTGCTACACCCGTCCAGGATACGGCACAACGAAGACACATGCACAGACGTGCAACAGGGACCCGTTCCAAGGATTCTTTTTAGATTAAGACCCTGCGTAAACCTTTTTTACTGTCTCTTGTTGATACACATCCCCCGGATTCTCAGTACAATTGAGAAGGATGCTGACGTATTGGCATGTGGCCACGTCAGAATATTGCATGTACCTGGACACCAGGGGCTTATTACAAAGGGCACTGTTTAGGTCCGGTTTACACCATAAAGACCGAATACCTTAGGGAGTGTTCGGCGTCGCGAGTTTGGCCTTATATGCATCAGCTCCAAATCATGTCTTTGGTTAAATGTTGGGTTTACCCAGTTCCTGTGTTTTGCTGCCTTACATTCCGCTCCATCAGCTAAGGCGGCACCAGGAGAACTACTGTGATTATGGCCTGGTTCATCCGGACGAGCACCTCAGTAGAGAAAGCCGAAAACTGACTGTCATGATATAGCGTGAGACTGGTCAACCACTCAATGACCTATCAGAATCTTCGGGGTTCCTCCACCTTAACGAAGGGTCGTTTCCCGGCCAGGCATGTACGCACCCTGAATTCAGATGAGTGCGGAGCCACCAGGGGCTATATAGTAGCCCCACTGTCAAACTCCTCTGGCTAAGTGAAAGTGTTAAAGCATTATAGTCCGGTTGCCTAGTTCGCTGCGCTATCACCTCCTTAATGGACCAAGACATTGGATCAAGTGTGAACATGCGTCTTCTGCAAACACACCCGCATTATATGCGTGGGGGCTAAAGCCGACGACTGCAATCTTTCAGGTTATATACATATATACATAGATGGCCGCACAGGAGGCATCATAATACTTTCGGGCAAAAGTATAAATACAACCTTGATAAACTTAATAAAACATTATTTTTACAATGGGAATACATGTCATTCAAACATAATATTCTTCGAGCACTAGGCCTCTATCGAATGAGTGCCTTCAAGAACTTCTTCAAAATAGTGCTCGACAGCCACTCGGCCTATGGCCAAACCCTGCGCCGCAACAGTGGTGGCATCCATCTCCGCCCAGTATGTTTTGACACGGCCAAGGGCCATCCGCGAGCCTTCTATGCACACCGACCACTTCATCGCATTAATGCGCGGCACCGCACCAAGGAACTGCTGCACCAAACTAAAATAGTTGTTCGGCTTTGGCCTTTCCGGCCACAGATGATCCACAACAGACCTCGTGGCGAGTCCGAACAATCTATTCAGCTCGGCCCATTCGGCAAGCCGATCAGTCAATGGAATCGGATGCTCTAGAACATTAAATTGTGACCAGAATAGCTTGTCCACTTCATGATCTGTTTGATCTCGGAAGTATTCAGCCGCATCGCTAGCACTCGCCGCCAAGTCCAGATATGCGTCCGCCAAACTCCACAGCCGGTCCAGAGGGGCATACTGAGGATCTCCAAACTTCCTCCGCAGCATGAAGGGTTTCCCAGCCGCGATATCCCCGGCTTGACGCGGCTCCTCCTTCTTCGCTCTCATTGCAAAGCGGGTGTCTTTAGTCACCATCATGGCCTTTTCCTGGTCCGTCACCTTTGCCTGGTTTTCTTGTTCAAGAAGCTGGCAACGGTCGGCAGTGTCTTTTAACTTTACAGCCATATTGGCCATTCTTTCCTTGCTCTCGCTATGCGCGGCCTTTTCGGCTCTTAACTCTTCGGGCGCCCTTAAAGCGGACGCATTACTACTCCTTGCTTGCTCCTTGGCTCGGGCAACCTCCGCCCGAAGGGTCTCCACGATGGCAGCTCCGTCTGCAGTCACGACATATTAAAGATACTGGCATCATGCTGCTCTTACTATGTGACATTCACCAGAAAATTCACCTACCTTGTGCCTCGTCAAGCCCCTTGTTAACAAGCACAATGTCGGCATCGGCCGCATCTAGTTGCCGCTTTAGTTCGGCAACCCCATCAGTCCGGCTAGCCACCGGAGCTTCAACCACCTGCACATAAAGGCGGTCTGGTTATTACCTGGGACTACGATCCTCTGTTTGCTGCCATTCTCGACGACAACCAGGGTCTCAGGGGCTACTATCCACACAGGGCACACCTAAATAGGTGCGGTACTGTCAAAAATGTATATCATTTCACGTACCTCAAAACCCGTCAGTAGACTCATAAAGGCTTCATGCAACCCCTTTTTGGCGGACGAAATCCTTTCAATCACCGTACCCATCAACGTACGGTGCTCTTCTGAGATAGTCGCTCGCTCTAGCAGATCCTTCAGTATGTCTGACCGCATACTAGATGGTGTCGGACTCTTTTGATTGCTCTCTTCAAGAGCCGAATACTAGGGACTTCGGTTGGCCATAGGATTACCTTCTGCCCTTGCTGGATCAGGAGAAACCCTCCGCGACGACACTTAAAGGTCGCCCGCTTCTTGAGCTGGGGAGTCCGGGGGAGGCGTTTCGCTCTCCATCATCTCCAGAAGAAGATCCCCTGAAGACGAGCTCTGCTGAGAAGGGATAAGATCCGAACTACAAGATAAATGCTTCGGTTATTTTCCTCAGAAGTAAGGTAGGATATCTTCACTATTAAGTACTTTTTGATTACTTACAGCTCGTTACAGGTTGATCCCCGTGCGGACATTGTGCGGCAAGAGCACCCTCCGAGGCAGGACCCTCTGGTGGAGATTTCTTCTCCCGTTTGGAAACCTTGGTTTCCGGATCTTCAGAGGTAGTCCTCTTCCTTCCCCGGGGCGAGAGAATGTCAGATTCTTCCCCTGGGTTGTCCTCCCTCACGGAGGCGCTCATTCCCTCGGTTGGAATAGGTAGCGGTGGAGGCCCGCTTTCGGCCTCTTTATTCCCCCCTTCATCTTCCTTTGAGGGCACCAGGCAAGGTGCTGGCTCGAGCATATTTTCCAGCACCAGATTGTCCAAGCCTTCAGGAAGGGAGGTCGAACACCGGATCATCTTCGCCTTTGTTATCCAGTCCTGGTCAAGGAGAAATTCTTCAGAATGATGACATGATAAATAAAAGGACAGTGTGTTCAGCCATGGGATTACTTACTTGGGCCGCGGTGCAGTTGCTGCTCAGGCCTAGGTCCTCGGTAGTGTCCGGACACTCTATTTGGGGCCCAAAGAACGATTTGTACATCTCCTCGTGCGTCAGGCTGAGGAAATTCTGAATAGTGCACGGTCCTTCCAGGTTGAATTCCCACATGTGGAGGGGCCAGCGTTTGCAAGGCTAGACTCAATGAACCAGCATGACTTGCATTACCATAACCAGACTGAAATCTCCCTCGAAGAGATCTCGGATGCGGCTCTGCAGTATGGGCACGTCCTTGGCTGGACCCCAGCTTAGCCCCCTGCTGATCCAGGACATCAGTTGTGGTGGAGGGCCTGAGCGAAAGGTGGGGGCGGCTACCCACTTGGCACTTCGGGGAGCTGTGACGTAAAACCACTCCCGTTGCCACAATCCGGACACCTCTAGAAAGGAACCCTTCGGCCATGGAGCGCCAGCACTTTTGCTTATTAGAGCACCTTCGCACGCTGCGTACTGCTCCTCGACCATCTTCGGCTTCACATCAAAGGTCTTGAGCCACAGGCCGAAGTGAGGGGTAATGCGGAGTAAGGCCTCACAAACGACAATAAATGACGAGATGTGAAGGAGGGAATCTGGGGCTGGGTCGTGAAAATCCAGCCCGTAATAGAACATAAGACCCCTAACAAATGGATCCAGAGCGAGGCCTACTCCTCGGAGGAAGTGGGAGATGAACACAACGCTCTCATTGGGTTCGGGAGTAGGGATGACCTGCCCTCGGGCGGGCAGCCTATGCGAAATTTCGGCGGTCAGGTATCTGGCCTCCCTCAACTTCTTGATATCCTCCTCCGTGACGGAGGAAGGCATCCACCGGCCTTGGAGGCTGGATCCGGACATGATTGAAGGTCCAAAGCACCTGACCTGGGCTTTGGGTGTTAGAACTAGAGGCGGGGGAAGGATTCGATTGAGCATGGGAGGAAAAAAGTAAAAGCCTTGTCCCTTTATAAAGAGGGTGAATATCAAGCGTCCTCCTCGTGGCTGTTTGGGACTTTCCTAAAATCTTGGAGTCCTAGGCACGGTTGGGTTACCCACGTCTGTATTGATGAGAATCACGTAATAAGGGGAACACAATCTCTGCTTTGACAAGACATGTTAAGAAACCGCCTCGCGTTATGTGCGGGGCTGGTTAAGGAAAAGCGGTTCGAATAATTACCGGGCCATGGCATGATGTCATGTTGCCAAAACGTGTCAGCAGATTGGATTTGTGGAAATATTATTCTCTCTATGGTGGTATGTGGAACTTATTTTGCAGGGTCGGACACTATCCTTGTATTTAAACTTTTCTGTGGTGAATTCGGAGGAGGAACCCGCCTTGCAATGCCGAAGACAACACCGCGCGCCGGACTCATCATCATTGAAGCCTGGTTCATGGGCTATTGAGGGAGTCCTGGATTAGGGGGTCTCCGGACAGCCGGACTATATCCTTGGGCCGGACAGTTGGACTATGAAGATACAAGATTGAAGACTTCATCTCGTGTCCGGATGGGACTCTACTTGGCATGAAAGCCAAGCTAGGCATTATGGATATATATATTTCCTCCTTTGTAACCGTCCTTGTGTAACCCTAGCCTCCTCTGGTGTCTATATAAACCGGAGGGGTTTATTCCGTAGGACAACATACAATCATACCATAGGCTAGCTTCTAGGGTTTAGCCTCTCTGATCTCGTGGTAGATCAACTCTTGTACTACTCATATTATCAAGAATAATCAAGCAGGACGTAGGGTTTTACATCCATCAAGAGGGCCCGAACCTGGGTAAAACATCATGTCCCCTGCCTCCTGTTACCATCCGCCCTAGACGCACAGTTCGGTACCCCCTACCCGAGATCCGGCGGTTTTGACACCAACAGGCTTCCTGAGGATCATGGCGGGCGGTACCACGGACTCTCCTTCTTCTCTCATGCGATTCGCTTGCGCATTAAAAGGGGGCTCCTGAGCATCGTGACTCAGGAGCTCTTACTGGCTCTCCAGCCCTCACCCCCTGGCCTTGACCACAGCATCGCGACCTGGCATACCAGCGGTGGTTGAGCTCGCTCGAGGGCTGGGACCTGAGTACGCAGAGCACCAAGAAGAGCATGGAGGGGAGGGGGAAACCCGCACGGGCCTGGCATGGCTACGCTACAGCGACCAATGCACGAACCTGGGCGTGCTACGAGGAGTAGACTCCAGACAAACCAGAAAAGTTCACACACGGAACCCACCCATCACCGTGACACAAGATCTTTGCAGCGGCTCCATTGCAGCAATGTCACCTCCCTTTCTTGCCTCTTCACGGTTGCTTGGGTGCTAAGGGGGACCTCCTGAGCATCACGCCTCAGGGGCTCTTACTCGACCTCGGGCCGCTCACCTTCTGGCCTTGACCACAGCATCGCGACCTGGCATACCAGCGACGGCTGCAGCCTGCCTGGGGACCAGGACCTGTCAGCATAGAGCACCAAGCAGTCATGAGGATAGAAAGGGGAGACTGAGCCAAAGCGGACCTTTCTCTTTCCGCTGCTCTACTGTGGCGATAGTTTCTTCCTTTCCCATTCTAAGGTAGCTGCTTCCGCGCTAAAGGGGACCTCTTGAGCATTGCGCCTCAGGAGCTCTTATTGGACCTCGGGCCGCTTACCTCCTGGCCTTGACCACAAAATCGCGACCTGGCATACCAGCGACGGCTGCAGCCTGCTTGGGGACCGGGACCTATCTGCGTAGAGCACCAAGCTGCCGAGGGATTGGAAAGGGGAAGCCAAGCCTCGGCAGGACAGGCGTTCGCAAATTTTCATAACAGGGAACATATACGCGAAGGGTATTACAAACGCTTTACACGCCCCTAGGGGGCCCATTTCTTGATTCCTCGCAGGGAACAAAAGGGAAGGGATTCCTAGGAGTTCTATCTACACGTGTCAGATACCGCTGACGCCATCATCAATAGTGGGCCACGTGAGGCCGGTGCTAACCCCTCCCAGATCAGCGGCACCGGCGGCTGGACGTCGCGGCCCTGCTCTGGGTTCGGTGGGAGCTCGGCGGCACGTAGCTGTCGTCGCTCGTCTCCGGAGACTCCAAGAGCTCGAGAGAGTCGCTGGACCACCACGAGTCGCCGCTGTCACTGGAGGAGCTGCAGGCAAGACCAGTGGAGGGACCCACGCCTGCCGCAACATCGTCCTGGTGACCTCCTTCAGGGCAGCACTCCAGGCGGCGGCCTTCCTCGTCGAAGACCTTGAAGAACAGCATGGAGGCGCCATCGTACTCAAAGTGGATCGCGAGGGTGCCCTCCGCACGGCAGACCCGGGAAATCTCGCCCCAGCCTCGGGTCATGAAGATCTTCCCAGAGGCGATGGTTCCAATCTCCGCTCCGGTTGCAGGGGCGTTGCAGTCAGCATGCTGCAGCCAAAGTTTGCGAACGCACCTCGGCGGCGAAGAACGGTGGGAGGCGTATCCAGGTGCTTGGTGGCATCGCCGCCCACAGCATGAACTCACGCGACGAGTCCGCGGCATGGACCCCTGGGGCGACAGGGCGCATCGCTATCGCGCGGCGACCACGGGCGCGGCACGGGTGGCGCCGCTCATCGATTCACTCTCCTGAGCCCTCGGCTCGGGCGTACAAGGGTAGAGGATACCCTGGATGAGGCCGCTCGCACCAAGGTCTCGTCACCACCTGCATCACCGCTTCATCACGGTGGTGAACCGGCTTCTTCTTCGGTGGAAGCGGCTCTGGATCATTGCGGGGGGCCTTTCCTTTCTCTTCAGTGGAGAACCTTTGGATGGGTGCCATTGCTGCTAGCGGTGCAGCAAGGAGGAAGAAGCAAGTGAACCAAGAAGAGATGGGTGACGGGGGCTCCGCCCCCTCCCCATTTATAGCGGAAGAAGGCCAACCGACACCTCCCATGATCACATGTAATGATGATTTTCCTTGCATGTCACAAGGACTTGTCAAGTCGAGCGGTTGCCGAGGCCGCGTGGGGAAGTAGAGACGCCCACGTCCAATCAACCGCCACGTGTCGACCGAGGCCTGATACGTCTCCAACGTATATATAATTTATGAAGTATTCATGCTATTATATTATCTGTTTTGGATGTTTATGGGATTTATTATACACTCTTATATTATTTTTGGGACTAACCTATTAACCCAGAGCCCAGTGTCAGTTTCTGTTTTTTCCTTGTTTTAGAGTATCGCAAAAAAGGAAAATCAAACGGAGTCCAATTGACTTGAAACTTCACGGAACTTATTTTTGGACCAGAAGAAGCCCATAGAGTATCGGAGATTGACTAGGAGAGTCCCGGGATGCCCACGAGGGTGGGGGCACGCCCACCCCCCTAGGCGCGCCCCCCTGCCTCGTGGACAGCCCGGAGATCCACCGACGTACTTCTTCCTTCCATATATACCAATATACCCTAAAAACATCGAGGAGCATAATAGATCGGGAGTTCTGCCGCCAGAAGCCTCCGTAGCCACCGAAAATCAATCTGGACCCGTTTCGGCACCCTGCCGGAGGGGGAATCCCTCTCCGGTGGCCATCTTCATCATCCCGGTGCTCTCCATGATGAGGAGGGAGTAGTTCTCCCTCGGGGCTGAGGGTATGTACCAGTAGCTATGTGTTTGATCTCTCTCTCTCTCTTGTGTTCTTGAGGTGATACGATCTTGATGTATCATGAGCTTTGCTATTATATTTGGATCCTATGATATTTCTTCCCCTCTACTCTCTTGTAATGGATTGAGTTTTCCCTTTGAAGTTATCTTATCAAATTGAGTCTTTAAGGATTTGAGAACACTTGATGTATGTCTTGTGTGGGATACCTGTGATGACAATGGGGTATTCTATTGATCCACTTGATGTATGTTTTGGTGATCAACTTGCGGGTTCCGCCCATGAACCTATGCATAGGGGTTGGCACACGTTTTCGTCTTGACTCTCCGGTAGAATCTTTGGGGCACTCTTTGAAGTTCTTTGTGTTGGTTTGAATAGATGAATCTGAGATTGTGTGATGCATATCGTATAATCATACCCACGGATACTTGAGGTGACATTGGAGTATCTAGGTGACATTAGGGTTTTGGTTGATTTGTGTCTTAAGGTGTTATTCCATTATGAACTCTATGATAGATTGAACGGAAATAATAGCTTCATGTTATTTTACTACGGACTCTTGAATAGATCGATCAGAAAGGATAACTTTGAGGTGGTTTCGTACCCTACCATAATCTCTTCGTTTGTTCTCCTCTATTAGTGACTTTGGAGTGACTCTTTGTTGCATGTTGAGGGAAAGTTAATTGATCCAATTATGTTATTATTGTTGAGAGTACTTGCACTAGTGAAAGTATGAACCCTAGGACTTCTTTCAACGCATTGCAATACCGTTTGTGCTCACTTTTATCATTAGTTACCTTGCTGTTTTTATATTTTCAGATTACAAAAACCTTTATCTACCATCCATATACCACTTGTATCACCATCTCTTCGCCGAACTGGTGCACCTATACAATTTACCATTGTATTGGGTGTGTTGGGGACACAAGAGACGCTTTGTTATTTGGTTGCAGGGTTGCTTGAGAGAGACCATCTTCATCCTACGCCTCCTACGGATTGATAAACCTTAGGTCATCCACTTGAGGGAAATTTGCTACTGTCCTACAAACCTCTGCACTTGGAGGCCCAACAACGTCTACAAGAAGAAGGTTGTGTAGTAGACATCAAGTTCTTTTCTGGCGCCGTTGCCGGGGAGGTTAGCGCTTGAAGGTATATCTTTAGATCTTGCAACCGAATCTTTTTGTTTCTTGCTTTATCACTAGTTTAGTTTATAAAAGAATATTACAAAAAAATGGAATTCAGGGTACCTCATATGCTTCATATTTTTAGTATCTATGATGAAAATAAGGATTCCGATAATTTTTCTCAAGTGCTAGAAGAAGAATGCATTAGAATGGTTGGCACTAAATATTTGAATGATGAGCATGATTGCAATGTTGTTAGTATGAATTCATTGAATATCCATGATGCTAATGATATGCAAAGCCACAAGATTGGGGAAGATATGTTTGATGAAGATGATATTTTTTGTCCCCCATGTTTTGATGAGCAAATTTACTATGATGAAAGCATGCCTCCTATTTATGATGATTATATTGATGAAAGTGGATTTGGAGAGGTCATGACTTTATTTTGTGATGAATCCACTATTTTGGAAGAGGTTCCGATTGATTATGAGAACAAAGTTGCTATCTATGATGATTATTGTGATGACTTGTATGCTATAAAGAATAATGATATCCATGAAACTTGTCATCATGATTTTAGTTTTCAATTGGATTATGCCTCACATGATAGTTATTTTGTTGAGTTTGCTCCCACTACTCTTCATGAGAAGAAATTTGCTTATGTGGTGAGTAATAAAAATGCTATGCTTATGCATCATGAAAATAATGCTTTATGTGATATCTATATTGTTGAATCCATTCATGATGCTACTGAAATTTATTATGAGGGAGGAATATATTCTTGTAGGAATTGCAATAATATCAAGTTTCCTCTCTATGTGTTGAAAATCTTGAAGTTATGCTTGTTTTGCCTTCCTATCCTAATTGATTATTGTTCCCATAAATTGTTTGCTCACAAAATCCCTATGCATAGGAAGTGTGTTAGTCTTAAATTTTCTAGTTATATTATTCATGATGCTCTCTTTATGTTTTAATTCTTATCTTTTATGTAAGCATCATTGAAATCATTATGCCTAGCTAGGGGCGTTAAACGATAGCGCTTGTTGCGAGGCAACCCAAGTTTATTTTTGTTCCTTGCTTTTTGCTCCTGTTTAGTAATAAATAATTCATCTAGCCTCTGTTTAGATGTGGTTTTATATTTTAATTAGTGTTTGTGCCAAGTAGAACCTTTGGGAAGACTTGGGGAAAGTCCTTGCGATCATGCTGTAAAAAACAGAAACTTTAGCGCTCATGAGATATGCTGCCATTTGTTATTGGAGAGTGATATTTAGTTAATTCTTTTTGCAGATGATTAATAGATAAATTCCTCACGTCCAGAATTTTATTTTAGAATTTGTGGGGTTCCAGAAGTTTGCGTTAGTTACATATTACTACAGTCTGGTCTGTTTTTGACAGATTCTGTTTTTCATGTGTTGTTTGCTTATTTTGATGAATCTATGGCTAGTCAAAGAGTTTATAAACCATAGAGAAGTTGGAATGCAGTAGGTTTAACACCAATATAAATGAATAATGAGTTCATTACAGTACCTTGAAGTGGTGATTTATTTCCTTATACTAACGGAGCTTACGAGTTTTCTGTTAAGTTTTGTGTTGTGATGTTTTCAAGTTTTGGGTAAAGATTCGATGGACTGTGGAATAAGGAGTGGCAAGATCCTAATCTTGGGGATACCCAAGGCATCCCAAGGTAACATTCAAGGACAACCAAGAGCCTAAGCTTGGGGATGCCTCGGAAGGCATCCCCTCTTTCGTCTTCGTTCATCGGTAACTTTACTTGGAGCTATATTTTTATTTACCACATGATATGTGTTTTGCTTGGAGCGTCAATTTATTTTGTTAGGATTTGCTTTCTGTTATTTAGAACAATGTTTTGCATCTTTTATTTCAATAAAAGTGGCATTGATAGCCTTTACTATGCCTATTTTACTAGTCCACATGTTGCTGTTTGAAAACAGAAAGTTTACCGCTGTTGCAAAAATTCCCAAGAAAAGTCAGAATGTGATAAAATGTTGAAACTTTTGCATAATAATCTCTGATAAATTTACTACAGTGGGAATTTTCTTTCATAATTTTTGGAGGTAGGGAAGTATGGATCTTGCTGCACTCTTTACAGGCTGTCCTGTTTAGGCAGATTGCTGTTATGTTTGCATTGTTTGTATATGTTTGCTTCTTTAATGATTCTATTTGAGGATAGGACTATTAAATATGCAGAGGCATTTAGTATGCAATGTTGAATAATAATTTTAGTGATTTGTTATAGTATAGTATGATAAGGTTTCTGCATTGGTTTATACTAACTTATCTCACGAGTCCTTGTTGAGTTTTGTGTGGATGAAGCTTTTGAGATTTAGGGAGACCGTGATATGAGAGGAATTAAGGAGACACAAAAGCTCAAGCTTGGGGATTCCAAAGGCATCCCGAGATAATATTTCAAGAAGTCTCAAGCGTCTAAGCTTGGGGATGCCCCGGTTGGCATCCCACCTTTCTTCTTCAACAACTATCGGTTAGTTTTGGTTGATCCTAAGTTTTCGCTTCTTCACATGATGTTTGCTATTCTTATATGTCATTTTATTTTGTTTTTCTTGCTGCTTGAATAAAGTATCAAGATCTGAAATTATTAAATGAGAGAGAGTCTTCACATAGTTGCATAATTTTTTAACTACTCATTGATCTTCACTTTTATCTTTTTGGAGTAGTTTGTCATTTACTCGTGTGCTTCACTTATATCCTATGAGTAAATGGTTGAACGAATTGAATATCATAAATCTGAAATTATATATGTTCCATATGCTTATCCCATGGGGAGTAATGGCTTTACATATAAGAAGTGGAGGTGGTAAATTTGTTGAAGGTTAGCAAACATTGTATTGGTCACTTGAACAATTCATGAAAGAATATTGAAGGAAGAGAGATTTCACATATAAATATACTATCTTGGACATCTTTTGTAACCGTCAGCACTCATTAAAATATGACATGCTAAAAGGTTGATGTTGGACAAGAAAGACAACGTAATGGGTTATGTTTTCTTATATTCGAAATAAATTATATTGTCATGGATCGCCCAACACGTTGAGCTTGCCTTTCCCCCTCATGCTAGCCAAATTCTTTGCACCAAGTAGAGATACTACTTGTGCTTCCAAACATCCCTTAAACCAGTATTGCCATGAGAGTCCACCATACCTACCTATGGATTGAGTAAGATCCTTCAAGTAAGTTGTCATCGGTGCATGCAATAAAAATTGCTCTCTAAATATGTATGATCTTTTAGTGTCGAGAAAATAAGCTTTATACGATCTTGTGATATGGAAGCAATAAAAGCAACAGACTGCATAATAAAGGTCCGTATCATAAGTGGCAATATAAAGTGATGTTCCCTTGCATTAAGATTTTGTGCATCCAACTATAAAAGTGCATGGCAATCTCTGGTTCCCTCTGCGAAGGGCCTATCTTTTATTATTGTCTTTTACCTTATGCAAGAAGCATGGTGATCTTCACCTTTCCTTTTTTTTAATTTTATCCTTTGGCAACCACCTCGTGTTGGAAAGATTCTGATATATATATCCAATTGGTTGTAAGGCATCATGAACTATTATTGTTGACATTACCCTTGAGATAAAAGGTTGGGAGGTGAATTTATAAGCCTCTATCTTTCTCTGTGTCTGATTAAAACTTTGAACCCATAAATATCGCTTGAGTGTTAGCAATTGTGAAAGACTAAATGATAGTTGAGTATGTGGAGTTTCCTAAATCAAAGCTCTGACATGGACTCTTCTTGAAAGTAAGATGAATTGTAATTGTTTGATGACTAATAACACGGTTTGTTAGTTTTCAAGAAAGTTTATGATCTACCATTTAACATGTGAATAGCTTGCTACTTGATCATGAGAAGCTTTATGAGATGAGCTACTGTTATGATATGTAACGATGCTAGAAAAGGTGATTGAAATTATCATTGATCAAACTTGTGCACCTGCTAGCATTCACACTTCATAAATTATTTCTTTTATCTTTTACCTACTCGAGGACGAGCATGAATTAAGCTTGGGGATGCTGATACGTCTCCAACGTATCTATAATTTATGAAGTATTCATGCTATTATATTATCTGTTTTGGATGTTTATAGGCTTTATTATACACTTTTATATTATTTTTGGGACTAACCTATTAACCCAGAGCCCAGTGCCAGTTTCTATTTTTTTTCCTTGTTTTAGAGTATCGTAGAAAAGGAAAACCAAACGGAGTCCAATTGACCTAAAACTTCACGGAACTTATTTTTGGACCAGAAGAAGCCCGCAGAGTATCGGAGATGGACCAGGAGAGTCCCGGGCTGCCCACGAGTGTGGGGGCGCGCCCACCTGAAAGTGCGTTATATCGACTAGAGGGGGGTGAATAGGCGATTTTTATGAAAGTCTTCAAAACGTGGAAGTTTCGAAGAAAAATGATAGAAATAAAGCTATTACCATGCAGCGGAAGGTAGACTACACTAGGCAAACCATAGTCAAGTATTCAATGAAGTGAAAGAACAATGACTAATAGCAGCTAGGTAGTAAGGATCAGGTAGGAAGATATTATGAAGCCAAACAGAACACGCAGTCACTCAGTGAAGACAAAAGATAGTGCAATCATACAATGACTTCACAAGGACCAACAGTAAGTAAAGGGAAGGGAAGCATGAAACCAGTGACTCGTTGAAGACAATGATTTGTTGGACCAGTTCCAGTTGCTGTGACAACTGTACGTCTGGTTAGGGCGGCTAGGTTTTTAAACCTTAGGACACACAGTCCCGGATACCCAGTCCTAAACACGCAGCTCAGGACACCCAGTCCTCACCGTATTCCCCTTGAGCTAAGGTCACACAGACCTCGCCCAATCACTCTGGTAAGTCTTCAAGGTAGACTCCCAAACCTTCATAGACTTCGTTCACCGGCGATCCACAATGTCTCTTGGATGCTCAGAACGCGACGCCTAACCGGCTGGAGGATTCACAGTCCTCAAGTGTAATAAGTCTTCAGATCACACAGACAAGAAGACTTAAGTGATGCCTAACACTCTTTGGCTCTGGGTGGTTAGGGCTTTATCCTCGCAAGGAATTCTCTCTCAAAGGCTTCGAGGTGGGTTGCTCTCAAACGACAGAAGCTGTACTCTAACTCTGAGCAGCCAACCGTTTATGGTTGTAGGGGGTGGGCTATTTATAGCCACTAGGCAACCGGACCTGATTTGTCCGAAATGACCCTGGGTCACTAAGGAACTGACACGTATTCCAATGGTCAGATTTCAAACTCACACGGCAACTTTACTTGGGCTACAAGCAAAGCTGACTTGTCCGACTCTGGACAAGATTCGCTCTCATAGTCTTCACTCGAAGACATAGGTTTTGGTTAAGCACCACTTCAGTCATTCTGACTGGTTCTCTTGGACCCCACTTAACAGTACGGTGGTTCCTATGACTCAACAAAGAAGAAAAAGAACTACGAAAGATCTAAGTCTTCGAGCTCCATAGGCTTCATGCGATGTCTTCTCTTTTCATAGTCTTCAATGTGAATATCTTCATATACCACCTTTGACATCAATGTCTTCATACAATTTTAGGGGTCATCCCTGGTAGGAAAACCGAATCAATGAGGGACTTCTACCTGTGTTATCCTGCAATTCTCACAAACACATTAGTCCCTCAACTAAGTTTGTCGTCAATACTCCAAAACCAACTAGGGGTGGCACTAGATGCACTTAAAATCTCCCCCTTTTGGTGATTGATGACAAACTAGTTGAAGTTTTCAACGGGGAATATAATATGTGAAATTGTAAAGGAATTGTCTTCATTAGTTGCAAAGGCTCCCCCTGAAGATGTGCATATAAGTAATTTGCTTTTGGAATGCAAATGCACATGGCAGGTTGTACTCGTGGAGATCCTCTTCAACTTATGATGACAATTCATTATGCATGAGAAGGTACGTGAAGATAATGACATGCATAATGGAAAATGGACGTCTGCAAAATGATCTAAGTGCGGAATTTATCGTCGCACATGCAGAATTTATCGTCGCATCACGAAGTAGCAAATAAGTAGCAGACGACCATCGAGATTAGGTGTTACAACTCAAAGAACCAAATGTATCAAAATGAGAGTTGTAAACACGAGGCAAAATATAAAGCAACCGCCCATGTGGACCCGCTTGAAGACTATCAAACTCATATGCTTCTCCCCCTTTTGTTAGTAAGGACCAAAAAGGTTTGAAGACATAGAGCATCTATCCGTTCCCATGAAGAGTAGGTGAAGCAGCAGGGTCGTCGGTGGTGTTCGGCGGTGCAGAAGAACTTGGAGCAGTGTCGAAGCATGCTGAAGGAGGTGGCGGTGAAGTAGCATCGTATTCATCCTCGATCACTATGGCATTCACAGTTGCAGCAGAGGAAGAGAATTCAGAGTCTTCAAGAGATGGAGTTCGTCGCAGCACTGCCCTTCGAGGAGGTGTGGAGTCAAACTTGAAGCGTTCAGAGAAGCCATCCTCTTGAAGATCATCTTCAGATCACATAAGCGTCAGCCCTTTCCATGCGCGTCGAGAGGTTTCATGTGCAACAAAGGCATTCTTGGTGGCAAGATGGAGAATACGGTTGACATCCACCAAGAGGCTTTGCATTTGGCGCTTCAGCCAGTCATGATGCCTATCCTGTTTCTGATGAAGAGCCACCAGAAGCTCTCGGTCATTGAGAACACGAGTGCGCTTCTTAGGTCGTTGGGCAATTGTGCTATCGGTGGCTTCAGTAAGGGCAGGATGTGGTGCACGTGTAGTTCCAGCCAAAGGATACACACGAGTGACTGCTTCAACTCCTTCAATGTTCTGAGAAAAACTTTGATGCTCCGCATTCTGAAGACTTAGAGGTTCCTTGGCAGGCTTAGGATAAATGGCTTCAACAGACATATCCACATCAGGCAGAAAGATCCGATGATTGCGAGCAGATGGACGATATGAGATAGCGGAGTGGAGTTTAATCAGCCGCATTATCCATGGAGCGTAGAACTTCAAGCCAAAAAGATCAGAGCCTGATGCAGCAAGTTGGCGGATGAAGAAGTCCTGTGCATTGAAGCATTTGCCATGAAGAATATAGAAGACCAAAGTCTTCATTGCACCTACCAGCTTGGCATGTGGAGAATGTCCTTTGATGGGCCAGAGAGTTCGCCTTATGATGTGATAAATAGTCCTTGGCAGATACTCAAGGTCTTCAACGAAGAACTCGTTGGGATATGCAGCATCTTGTGGCAATGGCTTCATCATACTAAGCATCTGACTCATGTTAGGTTCAGGCTTCTGAAAGATGCTCTCCGCAGCTTCACTGTGAAGCTGATAGCCATGTTCGTAGAGATCGCCAGGAGTGGGCAGACCAGTGAGCTCAATGGTATCAAAGGCTTTGGCTTTGTGATGAACATTTCCTGTCATCCACTCCAGGACCCAAGTCTTCAGATCTCTGTTGTACCCACGGATGTGAAGTGTGGCATAGAATTGGAGCAGCAACTCTTCATTCCAGTGCTCTTGGTCGGTGACAAACAGCAGCAATCCAACCTCTTTGAAGCAATCCAGAGCTTCTTCTAGACAGGGCAGACCAGCTATTGCTTCGATGTCAAGACGCTTATGTGGGAAGATGCGACCTTGATTGTATAGAATGCAGGAGTAATAGCTTCGCTGCGGATAGCTCCAGAACTGATCAGATGATATTCTTTCCCTTGAGTAGGGGTTCCTGGAGCTATTGAAGAAAGTGTTGTCTGCTTTGAAGCCATTTACATTGAAGGATCCAGGTGCTAATGCAGCACCTGGAAACTTGGGCAATCTGGGGATTGGCTTCTGTACCTGAGGCCTGTGCTCAACATGGTAGTCAAATTGAGGACCAACAGCAGGCGCAGGAACAGAAGCAGTAGCATCATTGGCTTCACTGACTTCTGGTGCTTGGGTAGGTGAAGGCTCCACATTGGCTTCAGCCATGTCAGCGTCAGTGGCGTCGGTGGCAGCCTCAAAATTCTCAACCTCCACTTGATGAGCTGGAGGGTCGGTCACATTCATGTTCTCCTCGAGAACAGCTTCTTGGTGAGACGGGGTGTAGCAGTGCTTGGGGTTTCTTCTTCATCGGCTGATGCAGCCGAAATGTCTTCAGCAGCTTTAGCTTCAAACTCAGAGACTGGAGGCCTTGGTCCTTTGCGAAGCCTGCGTAACACTGGCGACGCCTGTGGAGTTGGAGTTGGCTGGGCCTCAAAGTCATCTTTCTCTTGTGATTGTGGGCGATTAGCCCATGATGCATCCTGAGCAATTGGCGTCAGAGGACGACCAATGATGATGAGTTCACTGTGCGTTAGCACAGGCGATGATACCTGTTGGTGCTCGAGCTGAGGAAGAACTGCATCATCTTCAACATGGTCATGGTGACTAATGTCTTCAGTAGCGGTGGGATCAGCTGCTGGAAAGTCTTCAGCTTCATGAGCCTCTGTGAAAGCAGGCTCATGGACAGTCAGTTGGGGCTCTTGAGGTTTAGCGTCAGGGTGAACCATGGAGATGGGTTCAACAATCAAGGGCTCTGTGGGAGCAGCCCGTTCCTTCTTGGTCTTCCGCTTCTTCTTGGAGGGAGCAGTAGCAGAGGCTTCAGGATGTTTCCTCTTTCTGGCTTCAGCCTCAGCAGTCCTCGTCTTCTTCAGTTCTGAAGCGGTTGACCTGGCCTTTGGCTTCGAGCCAGTTGGATCTGCTTCCCGCCTTGGTGCATTGGGTTCGGCCACAGTGGGCTTCTTCTTCTGCTTGGCAGCCATCCTGGGATCAATGCCCGGACGCCCAAGGGCCTTGCGCTTCTTAGCCTCGTTGTAGCCTTGCACACACTTGTCAGCCAGGCTCTTCATGCGCTCACGAGAACCCTGAGCTTCTGCGCGTTTCTTGAGAAAGGCTTCTTTGAGCTCGTGCAGCATAATCTTGAAGTTTTTCACCTCTTGCACGCTGAGCTTGGCCATATGCTTCTTGAACTGAGCTTTCCCAAAGTCAATCTTTTGCTTCAATTCAACAATGCGCTACGATAGATAATTCTGAAGCAATGGCGCCATGGAAGGTGACATTGAGGCCAATGGGAAGTTGCAGATCTTCGAAGCTGAGGTTGGGCGTGTCAAACCACTCATCAATGAAGTTTTGGATGATTGCCACGTCAAAGAGAGGCAGATCATTGAAGATTTCTGCTTCTTCTTTGCTCTTGATGAGTTGCTCAAGAGCGTCATCTGCAAGATCTTCATCACTGGATAGATCGATGGCATCGTTTCGTAGAATGGCAGCAGCTGTCAGTTCTTGGCCGGTGTGTGGCAGAGGCATCTTGACTTTCTGAGGCTTGGAGATGTGTGATAAATCTTCAGACTGCACACTGTCTTCAGGAGGTGCAGTAGCCAGTGGCTTCGCCCATGAGATTTTTGGTGCAGAGGCAGGCTTTGAAGCTTTAGGATGCTTCAACTTCTTTGGCTTTGGCGCTGCAGGCGCTTCATCTGATTTAGCGTCATCTGCAGGCTCATTCACGGCTGTCCCTTGAACCACGATGTGAGTGATGAGACTTTCCAAGTTGTAGAAGGGCCCAAGAAGATTGGGTTCAGCTTCATGAGTTCCATCGGCACGGGGAGCAGAGGGACCAGGGTTGAAGTCTAATCCCAAAGACTTCTTGTTCTGCTTCGCTGAGTTCTGGGCAAACTGGAAGTTGCGCTTAAATAGATTATCGTCACGACACCATAGCAGTGACGATGGGTCAGCATCCGCAGGCTGTGGTCCACGGACCATGCAGGGATAGAAGCCTTGTTCAATGGCTTCATCTCTGGTCCTGGGTTGAAGATTTTTGTAGAGGATGTCTCCCCATGGTCACTTGATGGCATTCTTTTCAGGATATTCCTTTGTCACAAATTTGTACTTGAACCACTATTCTGCCCAATAGCGTCGAATCCATTGGATTCGTGTCTTGCGCTGATTGTAATCCTCTTCAGGATCTGTCTTATAAAGTTCTGAGAGGTCATCAGGCAAATCTCTTCATGTTCCCCCACGATGCTGTCTGCCTCCCTTCCTTGTAGATTTCTCTGAAGCCATGAACTTTAAACTGAAAGGCTTCAATACGTTCAAGGGCTTCAAAGGCTTTCGCTTGCTGGACAAACATGAACTGGCTTCGGGAGAATTTATATGATGCTGTAAGAATTCTACAAATGAAGGCAGACTATGAGAACCAAGGGATTCTCCCACGGACATGTACCTGTGACAGCATTAAGGTGCGAGGGAAGGGGAAGAGGTCATATGCATTCTCAGAAGATTTTGAAGATAAATCAGTTTAGAAGACATTGACCTCATCGTGCGAAGACATTCACTCATAGATAAGGAGTTGGTTCCAGATTTGTACGAATCCATGGATCAGTACAAGTGAGGAATCTAACTACTTTGTGAAGCGTAAGTGAATATACTAGGCATATTATGAGATGCAGTATGAAAGGGATCCAACTGGTGTGAATAGAAACTGCTTGTGGTAGAAAATGACGAAGCTATAGGATCAAAGGGGCCGTAAAAAGGAAGTTTTATTTACCACACGAAGAACTGCTAGTCGGAGTGGAAGAGGAGGCCGAGCAGTTCGATCGTCCATGCCCTAACTTGGCGACGGAGGACACCTACAGCGACGGCGGAGAAGACGATGTCCGTGGTCGGTGTGAAGACAGCGTCAGAGAGGTTGCGGCAGATAAGCGCTTCGTCACCGGCGTCGTCGAGGGCTAGCGGTGGCGCTAGGGTTCGTGCGAGAGTGGAAGAAGAGATGATGACTGCGGTGAGGCGTGTATTTATAGGGACATGGGCGGCTCAGTGTTATTACACAGATGCCCCTGGCGATTCACATCTGAGGAACACGTGGCCATCATGCAGCATGTCGGAGGTTGTTCCACGTCCCACGCACGCCTGGATTGTCGGGTGGTCGTTCCCACTTCTCTGGGTTTCAGGTGAAGGAATGAGCATTGAAAATGGACTTAATGTTTGTCTCTGTATCTTCTACTGACAAGGACGCAGAGAAGACATTTGACAGTTTCAAAGGAATGCATATGATTTGGAGAGATAGAGTTTGGGATAGAAAGCATAGAGAGGTTAGGGTCCGATCACATTCACTTAGTTCAAAAGATTCAACAAGAAGACATAGCTATAAGTGAATGCTGTAGAGGACAGAACACTAGTATATATATATATATAATCAACATAGCGAAGATAATCATGAAGACATGTTGAGATTGAAGCCAAACCAAATGTGAAGACATAGCAAATGTAACGCCATGAGTGAAACACTTCAAACAGAACCTTTGGTGGTGGCGTTACCCACCGTATAGGAAGTATTAGACCCAGACACGGCGCACAATTATCATGGCGCTCTGAATTCAAATTCCACATTAATGTATTCACACTTAGAATGTATGTCTTCATTGATTGAAGATATACTTTACTTCGTGTGTTGCACATCTAAGTCATCAATATGCATAAGTGTTAGGATGTGTGCCTGATCACAGGACATTTGAGGATTCCAAGATATTTAGCTCACACCGTAACTTGCAAAATCTCTTCTCATCCAAAGGCTTGGTGAAGATATCGGCCAATTGCTCTTCAGTGCTGACGTGTATGATATCAATATCTTCCTTCACAACATGATCTCTGAGAAAGTGATGACGAATTTCAATGTGCTTTGTCTTCGAGTGCTGAACTGGGTTGTTGGCAATCTTGATGGCGCTTTCGTTGTCGCAGTAGAGTGGCACTTGCTTCAGATGAATGCCATAGTCCTTGAGTGCTTGCTTCATCCACATAAGCTGAGCGCAGCAAGATCCAGCAGCAATGTATTCAGATTCAGCAGTGGAGAGAGATACATAGTTCTGCTTCTTTGAAGACCAACATACAAATGATCGTCCCAGAAAATGACATGTGCCTGATGTAGACTTGTGATCCACCTTGTCACCAGCATAATCAGCATCCGAGAATCCAACCAGATCAAACTCTGAGCCCTTTGGATACCATAATCCTAGAGTTGGGGTGTGAGCCAAATATCGAAGAATTCGCTTTACAGCTAAGTGATGCGACTCCTTTGGTGCCGCTTGGAATCGAGCACACATGCAAACACTAAGCATAATATCTGGCCTAAATGCACATAGATAAAGTAAAGAACCAATCATGGAGCGGTATACCTTTTGATCGAACTCTTTACCATTGTCGTCGGGGCCCAGATGATGTTTGGCTGGCATTGGCGTCATGAAGCCTTTGCAGTCTTGCATACCAAACTTCTTCAGGCAATCTTTGAGATACTTCTCTTGAGATATGAAGATGCCGTTGCGTTGCTGTCGTATTTGAAGATCAAGGAAGAACTTCAGCTCTCCCACCATGGACATCTGATATTGCTCTTGCATCATATATCCAAACTCTTCACTGTACTTCTGATTGGTGCAGCCGAAGATAATGTCATCCACATATATTTGGCACACAAACAGTTCACCATCATATGTCTTCGTGAAGAGAGTGGGGTCAAGGGAACTAGGTATGAAGCCTTTGCTCTTCAGGAAGTATTTGAGTGTGTCATACCAAGCCCGAGGGGCTTGTTTGAGGCCATACAGTGCCTTGTTGAGCTTGTATACCATGCTAGGATGTTTTGGATATTCAAAGCCAGGCGGTTGTGCAACATACACTTCTTCTTCAATCTTGCCATTGAGAAAAGCGTTCTTCACATTCATTTGATATAGAAGTATGTTATGATGATTTGCATAGGCCAGCAGTATGCGTATGGCTTCAAGTCGAGCCACGGGAGCAAATGTTTCATCGAAGTCAATCCCTTCCACTTGAGTATATCCTTGAGCAACGAGACGAGCTTTGTTTCTAACAACTTGACCATGCTCATCTTGCTTGTTGCGGTATATCCGTTTGGTGCCTATTATATTGTGCTTCGAAGGGTCAGGACGCTTAACCAGTTCCCATACATTATTCAACTCAAACTGTTGAAGCTCTTCTTGCATAGCTTGAATCCATTCAGGTTCCATGAAGGCTTCTTCAACTTTCTTGGGTTATGTTATTGAGACGAATGCGAAATGCCCACAGAAATTTGCTAGCTGAGTTGCCCTTGAACGAGTGAGCAGACCGTGTGCATTGATGCTATCAATTATTCTCTCAATCTGCACTTCATTGGCAACACGAGGATGTACAGGGCGAAGATTTTGCTCTTGCTGATCATTGTCATTGTTAGAAGGATTGTCTTCAGGCTGAGCATTGTCTTCAGGTTGATCAGGTGCGGATATGATAAGTTCCTCTTCAGGTTGAGCTTCAGAGGGTATAATTTCTCCAGTTCCCATTAGTTTGATTGATTCACTGGATGGAACTTCATCTAGCACATTTGGCAGGTGCTCTCTTTGTGAACCGTTAGTCTCATCGAACCGCACATCCACTATTTCAACCACTTTATAATGAAAGAGATTGAAGACTCTATAGGAGTGCGAATCCTTTCCATATCCAAGCATAAAACCGTCATGTGCTTTTGGTGCAAATTTTGAAGTGTGATGTGGATCCTTGATCTAGCACCTGGCGCCAAATACTCTGAAGTAACTGACATTTGGCTTCTTGCCAGTAAGGAGCTCATAAGATGTCTTGTTTAGAAGCTTGTGAAGATAAACACGATTGATTGTATGGCATGCAGTATCAATGGCTTCAGGCCAGAATTTTCTTGGAGTCTTGTATTCATCAAGCATCGTTCAGGCCATCTCAATGAGTGTTCTGTTCTTGCGTTCGATGATGCCATTCTGCTGTGGCGTGTACGGGGCTGAGAATTCATGTGTGATGCCCAAAGTATCAAGATATGTATCAAGGCCAGTGTTCTTGAATTCAGTGCCATTGTCACTTCTGATGTGCTTTATCTTGGCGCCATAGTTGTTCATTGCTCGATTGGCAAAGCGTCTGAAGACATCCTGCACTTTAGTCTTGTAGAGGATTATGTGCACCCAAGTATATCTAGAATAATCATCAACAATGACAAAGCCATAGAGACAAGCAGTAGTAGTAAGAGTTGAGTAATGAGTGGGACCAAAAAGATCCATGTGGAGCAGTTCGAAGGGTCGAGTAGTTGTCATGATTGTCTTCGAGGGATGTTCGGCCCTCGTCATCTTTCCTGCTTCACAGGCACCGCATAAGTGATCTTTCTTGAACTTGACGCCCTTGATGCCTATGACATGCTTCTTCTTTGCAAGGGTGTGGAGGTTCCTCATGCCAGCATGCCCTAGCCTCCGATGCCAGAGCCAGCATTCTGAAGCTTTTGCTAGAAGACATACGGCAAGCTGTGGTCCTGCTGAGAAATCTACCACGTACAAATCATCTTTCCGATACCCTTCAAACACTAGAGACTTGTCAGATTCCATTAGAACAAGGCAACAATATTTTCCAAACATTACGATCATGTTCAAATCGCAAAGCATTGAGACAGACATTAAGTTGAAGCCAAGGGATTCAACAAGCATGACTTTATCCATGTGTTGATCCTTTGAGATTGCAACTCTACCTAGACCCAATACCTTACTTTTACCAGTGTCACCAAATGTGATGTGACTCTTGTCGGATGGACGTAAGGTTGAGTCCATAAGAAGGCTTCTTTTGCCAGTCATGTGATTGGTACACCCACTATCAATAATCCATTCTAAAGACGCTGGTGTCGTACCCTACAGTGCAGTTAGGGGGATAGGCTTCATGAAGAGAATTGTGAAGCAAAAACATTTGACGAACCAGTGGGTTATGAAAGCTTAGATCCAGATTAGGACTGATAGGGAGAGTAGCAAGCGATTCAGGAACGAAGTACATAGTAAGACCATTCGGGCATTTGATCTTGCGCCCTACAAGATGTTTAAGGTCCCCAGCAATAGCATCAGACGACTTTGGTTTTCTGCTGGAGACCTTTCCCTGCAAAAGAGAGTTTAAGCTTTCTTAGCCACCCACATCTTCAAGGGTGGCTTAGAAGCAATAAGTCTAAGTGCAGCATCTGAGAACTTTGGCTTTGGAGCCCTAGCAAAAAGTCTTGCAGACGGACAATAGTACTCATAAGAATACACAGGAATAGTTCTTGGTCTTATGAACATGGCGGTTCGATGAACCGCGCTCATATTCATAGGCCTGAGTATGGTTTCCCTGCAAAACATTTGCGTTAGTGCGACTCAGGTGAGTCCTCTGTCTGTATGAAGCCTTTGGACCGTATGAAGCCTGTGGTGTCATGATGACATTCACAGGAAGATTTTCCAAACACTTTTTCGGCACCCAGATCTTCTTCATAGGCGGCCCATTCCTGCAGTTAGTACCAATATACCTGGCAAACACTTCACCATTCTGATTCTTAAACAGTTTATAGTTTGCATCAAAGGATTCATCAATGACAATGGGGTTAGCACAAGTGAAGCTAGATAGATCGGATGGATCTGCTGAAGGTTCCTTTGCAGCAACCCATGTGGTTTTGGGGTACTGCTCAGGTTTCCAGTAAGAGCCATCAGCATTCATTTTCCTTACGAACCCAACACCCTCTTTCCTCGGGTTTCAGTTCAGAATCTGCCTTTTGAGGACATCACATAGTGTCTGATGCCCTTTAAGACTTTTGTACATCCCTGTTTCAAGCAATGTCTTCAACCTAGCATTCTCATTAGCAATAGCAGAGGTATCCTTAGCAGAGGGGTTAGCTCCCACATCAACAGTTGAAGATATTGCAACAGTAGCAGAAGTAGAACATTCAGGAACAGAAGTAGCATTATCACGCTCAATGAATTTAAGACATGGTGGTTCAAATCCTTCTTGAGCGGAACTGATCTGTTCGGCGCGAAGTGACTCGTTTTCCTTTTGAAGATCTTCATGAGCCGCTCTCAATTTCTCAAGATCTCACTTCCTTTGAAGATAATCATAGGAAAGCTTTTCATGAGTTGTTGAGAGCGTTTCATGACGACTTTCAAGTTCCTCATACTTAACATGAAGATTTTTTATGTCTTCAATTAAGGTCTCAGATCGAGTCATTTCAGCGTCTAACAAATCATCGCTTTTGTCTAGAAGTTTTTGAATATGTTCCATAGCTTTCTATTGTTCAGTTGCAATTTTAGCAAGTGTTTTGTAGCTGGGTTTTGAACCACAATCAGAGTCATCTTCACTAGATGTTTGATAGTGAGTAGTGCGTGTGTTTACCTTGGCACCGCATGCCATGAAGCAGTAGGTAGGAGCGGAGTAGTCCTTGTCATTTGCATCGGTGTCGGTGATGAAGTCATTATCTTCAGTGTTGAAGATGGACTTGGCAACATATGCTGTAGCCAGACTTGCAACGCCAGAGTCGGACTCCTCCTCAGACTCCACCTCCGCCTCCTCAGAAGCGGACTCCTCCTCTGAATCCATTTCCTTGCCAACAAACGCACGTGCCTTGCCAGATGAGCTCTTCTTGTGTGATGAAGACTTTGAGGAAGACTTGGAAGAAGACTTTGAGTATTTCTTCTTCTTATTGTCATCAGAGTCATATTCCTTGCTCTTCTTCTTCTTTTTGTTCCCATTGTCCCACTGCGGACACTCAGAGATGAAGTGGCCAGGTTTCTTGCACTTGTGACATGTTTCCTTCTTGTAGTCATGAGCAGAAGCTTCATCATTCCTTGTGCTTGATCGTGAAGACTTTCTGAAACCTTTCTTCTTGGTGAATTTTTGGAACTTCTTCACAAGCATAGCAAGTTCCTTTCCAATGTCTTCAGGATCATCAGAACTGTTGTCAGATTCTTCTTCAGATGAGGAGACAGCTTTTGCCTTCAAGGCACGAGTTCGCCCATAGTTTGGACCGTAGATATCTCTTTTCTCAGAAAGCTGAAACTCATGTGTGTTGAGCCTCTCAAGTATGTCAGACGGATCGAGTGTCTTGAAGTCAGGACATTCTTGAATCATCAGGGCTAGGGTGTCAAACGAACTGTCAAGTGATCTCAGTAGTGTCTTGACGACTTCATGCTTGGTGATCTCAGTAGCGCCGAGGGCTTGAAGCTCATTTGTGATGTCAGTGAGTCGATCAAACGTGAGCTGGACATTCTCATTGTCATTTCGCTTGAAGCGGTTGAAGAGGTTGTGAAGGACACTGATTCTCTGATTTCTCTGGGTTGAGACGCCTTCGCTGAGCTTGGAGAGCCAGTCCCAGACTAGCTTAGATGTTTCCAAAGCACTCACGCGGCCATAATGTCCTTTGGTCAGATGACCACAGATGATATTCTTGGCAGTAGAGTCCAGTTGAATGAACTTCTTGACATCAGCAGCAGTGACACCTTCTCCAGCCTTGGGAAAGCTGTTCTTGACGACATACCATAGGTCGACGTCAATGGCTTCAAGATGCATGCGCATCTTATTCTTCCAGTAGGGATATTTAGTTCCATCAAAGACGGGGCACGCAGTGGAGACTTTAATTATCCCTGCAGTCGACACAACTAAAACTCCAGGTGGTTAAACCGAATCACACAGAACAAGGGAGTACCTTGCTCTGATACCAATTGAAAGTGCGTTATATCGACTAGAGGGGGGTGGTGAATAGGCGATTTTTATGAAAGTCTTCAAAACGTGGAAGTTTCGAAGACAAATGATAGAAATAAACCTATTACCATGCAGCGAAAGGTAGACTACACTAGGCAAACCATAGTCAAGTATTCAATGAAGTGAAAGCATAATGACTAATACCAGCTAGGTAGTAAGGATCAGGTAGGAAGATATAATGAAGCCAAACAGAACAGGCAGTCACTCAGTGAAGACAAAAGATAGTGCAATCATACAATGACTTCACAAGGACCAACAGTAAGTAAAGGGAAGGGAAGGATGAAACCAGTGACTCGTTGAAGACAATGATTTGTTGGACCAGTTCCAGTTGTTGTGACAACTGTACATCTGGTTAGGGCGGCTAGGTATTTAAACCTGAGGACACACAGTCCCGGACAACCAATCCTGAACACGCAGCTCAGGACACCCAGTCCTCACTGTATTCCCCTTGAGCTAAGGTCACACAGACCTCGCCCAATCACTCTGGTATGTCTTCAAGGTAGACTCCCAAACCTTCACAGACTTCGTTCACCGGCGATCCACAATGTCTCTTGGATGCTCAGAACGCGACGCCTAACCGGCTGGAGGATTCACAGTCCTCAAGTGTAGTAAGTCTTTAGATCACACAGACAAGAAGACTTAAGTGATGCCTAACACTCTTTGGCTCTGGGTGGTTAGGGTTTTATCCTCGCAAGGAATTCTCTCTCAAAGGCTTCGAGGTGGGTTGCTCTCAAACGACAAAAGCTGTACTCTAACTCTAAGTAGCCAGCCGTTTATGGTTGTAGGGGGTGGGCTATTTATAGCCACTAGGCCACCCGACCTGATTTGTCCGAAATGACCCTGGGTCACTAAGGAACTGACACGTGTTCCAACAGTCAGATTTCAAACTCACACGGCAACTTTACTTGGGCTACAAGCAAAGCTGACTTGTCCGACTTTGGACAAGATTCGCTCTCACAGTCTTCACTCGAAGACATAGGTTTTGGTTAAGCATCACTTCAGTCATTCTAACTGCTTCTCTTGGACCCCACTTAACAGTATGGTGGTTCCTATGACTCAACAAAGAAGAAAAAGAACTACGAAAGATCTAAGTCTTCGAGCTACATAGGCTTCATGCGATGTCTTCTCTTTTCATAGTCTTCAATGTGAATATCTTCATATACCACCTTTAACATCAATGTCTTCATACAATTTTAGGGGTCATCTCTGGTAGGAAAACCGAATCAATGAGGGACTTCTACCTGTGTTATCCTGCAATTCTCACAAACACAATAGTCCCTCAACTAGGTTTGTCGTCAATACTCCAAAACCAACTAGGGGTGGCACTAGATGCACTTACACCACCCCCTGGGCGCGCCCCCTGCCTCGTGGACAGCTCGGAGATCCACCGACGTACTTCTTCATCCCATATATACCCATATACCCGAAAAACATCGAGGAGCACAATAGATCGAGAGTTCCGCTGCCCGAAGCCTCTGTAGCGACCGAAAACCAATCTAGACCTGTTCTGGCACCCTACCGGAGGGGGAATCCCTCTCCGGTGGCCATCTTCATCATCCCGGTGCTCTCCATGATGAGGAGGGAGTAGTTCTCCCTCGGGGCTGAGGGTATGTACCAGTAGCTATGTGTTTGATCTCTCTCACTCTCTATCATGTACTTGAGGTGATACTATCTTGATGTATCGCGAGCTTTGCTATTATATTTGGATCCTATGATGTTTCTCCCCCTCTACTCTATTGTAATGGATTGAGTTTTCCCTTTGAAGTTATCTTATCGGATTAAGTCTTTAAGGATTTGAGAACACCTGATGTATGTCTTGCATGGGATACCTGTGGTAACAATGGGGTATTCTATTGATCCACGTGATGTATGTTTTGGTGATCAACTTGCGGGTTTCGCCCATGAACCTATGCATAGGGGTTGGCACACGTTTTCGTCTTGACTCGCCGGTAGAATCTTTGGGGCACTCTTTGAAATTCTTTGTGTTCATTTGAATAGATGAATCTGAGATTGTGTGATACATATCATATAATCATACCCACGGATACTTGAGGTGACATTGGAGTATCTAGGTGACATTAGGGTTTTGGTTGATTTGTGTCTTAAGGTGTTATTCTAGTACGAACTCTATGCTAGATTGAACGAAAAGAATAGCTTCATGTTATTTTACTACGGACTCTTGAATAGATCGATCAGAAAGGATAACTTTGAGGTGGTTTCGTACCCTACCATAATCTCTTCGTTTGTTCTCGCTATTAGTAACTTTGGATTGACTCTTTGTTGCATGTTGAGGGAAAGTTATATGATCCAATTATGTTATTATCGTTGAGAGAACTTGCACTAGTGAAAGTATGAACCCTAGGCCTTCTTTCAACACATTGCAATACCGTTTGTGCTCACTTTTATCATTAGTTACCTTGCTGTTTTTATATTTTCAGATTACAAAAACCTTTATCTACCATCCATATACCACTTGTATCACCATCTCTTCGCCAAACTAGTGCACCTATAAAATTTACCATTGTATTGGGTGTGTTGGGGACACAAGAGACTCTTTGTTATTTGGTTCTAGGGTTGCTTGACAGAGACCATCTTCATCTTACGCCTCCTACGGATTGATAAACCTTAGGCCATCCACTTGAGGGAAATTTGCTACTGTCCTACAAACCTCTGTACTTGGAGGCCCACCAACGTCTACAAGAAGAAGGTTGTGTAGTAGACATCAAGGCCGCAGGCTTTTGGGACCCGCGGCACTCCGCGCTTGATCCTTTGGCTTCGCCTTGAATCCAAGCCCGAGCGCCCCTTGGGCCCGGGGGCTACTTTCGGTGTTCTGGGAGCGGGGGACCCCAGACTTGCCTACCAGCGGCCCATGGCGTGGCTATGTTGGCAGGTCAGTATGGCCCATCTTCATCAACAAGGAACCAAGACCCTCGCGAGGGGCCAAGCCTCGCGAGGCGGACGACGCAAGACCTCCTCAGGAGCGGCCTCATCAGGGTTCCTCGCAAGGAGCAAAGATATCTATTCGAGGCGAACCTCGCGAGGCTCTCGTGACGTGAGCCATGATGATCGAGACCAGGCGGGCGCCAGGCGGCGCCAGCGCGCACAGTGTCCTTGTTTCCCCTTTGGTATTAAGGGAGCAAGCGCAGGCGCGGAGTACCGAAGCATCAAGGAAAGGTTTCCATATTGGTGCAACGAGACCAAGACCGGAAGGACTGCAAGACGGAGGTCACCATGGAGCCCAAGACGGCGTCATCACCCGAACCTTTGGCAGGCGAAGACCACCTTTTGTCAGGATAGCTTGTTCTAGTTGTCCCCTTTCAAATTGGCCACCATTGTTGGCTCCCTTCCTGCTCAATATTTGGGAAGAGGACCAGGGCCTCTATAAATAGGACTAGCCACCACAAAGGGCAGGGGGGTGGAGGGAGAGAGATCTGATTCCGATCCTCAACCACAAATACACCAAGCACAAGAACACCTCAACCTCTGGAGGCTGTTCTTCCCCTTGTACTGTTCATCATCCGCCCAAGAGGCAATCCACCACCACCACACTGGAGTAGGGTATTACACCACAACAGTGGCCCGAACAAGTATAAATCTTGTGTCTTTGTGTTGCGAGTGCGTCTAGTTCACCCGCGAGATCTTAGAGAGCTAGGGCGTAGATCGGCAGGGGGAAAGAACTTCGCACGCACCCCAGTGTTCGAACCTTAAGGGTTTGCTGGAACCCGAGATCTGACAAAACTGATCGGGGTTTGGCATCTCGCTGCCCTGGGTATCTTTGTCCATGGTCCAACATGTATATCCATCCATGAATCCCCTAGAGACTAAGTGCATCTGGACATCTGCAACTTCATGTGACTCTGTATTGGCACAATCAGTACATGGACACAGGATGTAATCTGCATCACCAATTCTCCTCCTTGTACTTTCAGCCAAATTCATGAACTCTGTCACGCCACTGATAAAATCTGCGGTTTTCCAATTCTTCATCCATCGAGATCGTTCCATCTGCAGGAGACAAATGGTAATTAAAAACAAAACAACAACATTAATACACAGATTAAATGCTGCCTAGAGATGCATGCATAAATCACAAGGTTTTATTTTAATAATTACTGAGGGTGCTCCATGTTGTTATCCAGACATGCAATGACAAAAATTAATGGCCAGTCAATTTACATGCAGACTACTAGTACAACACTACACTTAGGAATTGAATACCTTAATTAAGCCACTCATGAAAAGAATACCTTAATTAATTAGCCTTGCGGAGAACTCCACCCAGCAGACAGACAAGCACAATGCGGCGGCATGCCGAGACAGCAAGGTTGAGGAGCAAAGCTTAGTGCGGCTGCCGCCTGATGTTCGACCTCCACTATCCCGCCATCGACCGCGATGGATGTGCTCGAATCACGCCGCCGCCGACCTCGATGGTTGAGCTCCTCCTATCTCCCGTCACAGATCAAGGATTTACCACCTATGACGCCACCACCGCCCACCGACGGAGGATTGACCTCTTCTCCGGTAGCCGTTGCCTAGGACGCCACCGCCATCTCTATATGCAGAGCGACAGTTTTTTCTTTGACGGATATCCGCGGAGCGGCTGTTTACATGGTATCTTACTGTAACTCAATTATATGGACATGGTAGTACATCACATACGATTATGTAACGGCAACCATTTCTAACCTGCGTTGTCTTCTCACATGGTTTGGTGCGGAAATCGTGTGTGACATTGTAATACCCAACACAAACGACATGTACAAACAATGTGCCGTATACAACATATATATAGTGCCATTAGTAGTTCCCGACCGTTAGCTTATCTCCACAGTTTCCCCATTTGCCCCAAATCCATACATAGCCTCCAAATTCCCTCGCGTGGCACTGACATTGGGGGAATGCGGACGAGTGGTGCTGATGGTTTCAGTGCGGCTGCTCCTGCTCGTATCATCACCGGGCACTTGCCTAAGGTCATCAGAAGGCAGGTGTACTACGGATCTGAATCGTCCTGTTAGGTTCCAATCTATCCGGATCATTTTTAGCATGTCCAAAGTATAGATCCTTGCTGAATCCATCCTGAATGACCCCCACCCCCTCCTAGGAAAGCGAGATGCCACCGGATCCGGAACTTGACTCCAGACTCCCGCAACACGAGTTCGACTTCGAGTTTTGCGCCACCGAGAAGTAGCAAAAGTTGAGTTGTGTGCACGGGCACACTCCCGTTCGACTTGTATGCACGGAGGGATTCGACATTGGCAGGCGGTTTCTCAGTTGCCCCTTAGAGGTTAGTGCTAATTAAGTTCATCATTTTACTTCAGTTAATGCCACCGCTCATCCAGAATACTATTTAACATTGGCAGGGATATGAGGCTTGTGCCTTTGTGAACTGGCTGGATGAAGAATGGCATGGTAGGGCTCGGAGTGTTATCACCAAGCTCGCAGAAGATAACGTAAAGCTGAAGAAGAAACTGGCTGATCTGGAATGTACAATCAGTACGATGAAGCAAGAAAGAATCAATCACAGGCAACAGATGAAAGCAAGAGACAAGAAGGAACTAGCATGTGTAGTTGTGGTTGTCGCATTAGCCATGTTCTATGCGCTATTTGCAATGATGATTAGGGGTTTTGTTTGACAGTATTGCTAAAGCACATCTAGATGTGCTCTAAGTAATGCACATCTAGGTCCAATGCCATTGATGTTACGCGAAGATTCGTGCAGATATTTTTCTTTGTCTTTTTTTCTTTTCCTTTCTAGTTTGATTATTACTGGCTTTATCAATAAGAAGAGCTCAATGTATTGCTTGCCAACTGTCCTACTCCGTTCGTACCAGTATCGGTGCATAATCCCAAAACTCGTTCCTTGTTTTTATCCTGAAAAAGGAAACCAGCCAAATAGCTAGTAGAAGTCCTGCGCAACGCCAAGAATTTGGAGCGACTGGGTACAAATAATTGCGGTTGATTATATCAGCGGTTAGAAAATACGTCAACCCCCGCTACAATCCCCGCTTCAATCCCCGCTTCAATTGATAGTTCCTCTTCTGTGCATACCCCGCTTAAGTGTCCACCATCTTCATCGTCCCCGGCAGGCCGCGCTACACACTGGCACACACTCTGCAGCCATGTCAAGCGATAGCAAGGACGACAGTTCGGCCAGCAGTCTGGCGCCCGATGATAGGTCAACATCAGAATCATCCCGCTCATCTTCCATGAGTTTTGTGTCAAGCCCATACCTCGATTATATCCGGTTCATGGAAGGGACGCCACCTCTGGATTCGTCAGACGACAACCAGACGGACGAGGAGCCGTCGGAGGACGAAGAAGAGGACGACGACGATGAGGAGGAGGAATGGTCGAACGAGGAGGAGGAGGACGACGACATGAACGACAATGACAATGGTGGCGGCGATGAAAAGCCAACGGTCAGCGGCAAGAAGTGTCCTCGCCAAGGCGATGTCGCGGGACCATCCAACAAGAACAACAACAAGAAGAAGGATTAAATTAAGCAGACTGTATATATCTCTGTTTATCCTGTCAATCTCATTGGAGATGGTTACTAATATGTATTTGATAGAGATCTTCTACATTATCGCCAACAGGTTGGTTTGTTGAACTGTGTGCCCTAACGAGCACACAATTCACAAAAAAAGACCGTATGGGCTATCTATAATGACCGCACACAATTCTGATTACCGACCTGTTTGCCGGGTATCACACACATCTTTTTATGCCGAATCGTTTGTGTTCACCTCACGCATCGCCAACGGTTCATTGGAGTGAGCTGTATGCCGTATATCACACACACCTTGATCTGGCTGCCCGTTTCTATTGTTCTGTCTCATCACAAACAGTTCATACAGATCAACTGTATGCCCCTCATCACACACGCAACTATAATCTAACCATGTTTGATGTACTCCCTCCTTCCATCTATATAGGGCCTAATACGTTTTTAAGACTGTCTTTGACTATTTACAAGATTAATAATACATGAAACATACAATGTGAAAATTATATCATTGGAAGCTCCTTTCACATATGTATTTAACGATATGCTTTATGTAAGTTGCATGTCATATATTATTGCTCTAACATTTGGTCAAAGCTAGCCTCGAAAAACGCATTAGGCCCTATATAGATGGAAGGAGGGAGTATCATTCATCGCAAACGTCTTGCATCATTTCTGACAGTTTTCATACAACAACATTTGCGATTATTGCATCGCACACAGTTTCTCGAAGGGTCTGTGATCGTAGTGTCGCGTTAGCAGCATCCTATAGTAGTGATGGGCCATATATGGACCGTGGTAACCTTGACCGTACTACGGGCCGTAGGGTCCATGGGCCTCCTATGGGCCGTCGATAAATGGGCCTCCAACATGGTCGTAGAATCACTGGGCTTCGGGTCGTCGGATAAATGGGTCTTCATGGGCCGTAAACGGGTGTAATTGGTACAGTCCCAGCATGGTAACCGGCCGTTAACAGGCCGGAGGACAGCAAAGGCTTAATTCTGTCACAGGCATAACAGGTCGTTAATGGGCCAGAATATAGGACGGGCTGGAAACGACGCAACAGGTTAACAGGCCAGAAACGGGCCGACTCTTGCCATGGGCCGAATTTGGCCCATTAGGGGAACAATCCAGTAACAGGTCAAAAGTAATCGAGGGTCGGAAAGGAGCCCAAGAACGTATGGGACGTTAGTAGGCCGAAAGCTAACACAGACTGGAAACGGCCCATGTGAATCATAGGCCTCTAAAGATGCGAATGCCTCATATGGGCCGAAAGATGTCGTGGGCCATACATGGGCCAAAAGTGAAATGGGCTGGTGTTATATCCGACGGCCCACAAGACGTTGTTGGGCCGATTTCTCATAGGTCCTAACGGGCCGTGAGTTACCGAGCCGTAAAATAGGCTATTTGCGAAGACACCGTTAACATGCTTTTCATGGGCCAGCCCGCTAACTTTTGACCAAGGCAAACAGACCGACCTTTGTAAGCTAAATGGGCTAGTGGTGGGCCGTTGCACGTGTCGACATATCATAGGCGCCTATCTGACCCACTAACGAGCTAACGCGTGTTTCCTCCGGCCAATTAGAATTTTACACGTGAAAATTTCACATTGGTCCGGGCTATTAACGGGTTATCGGATCCAAAACTGGATCTGATAGCTTAACAACGACCCGTTATGGTGGATGCCACGTGTCGGTCACCCTTGACTAAGCACTTCTGTGACGCGCGATTTATCGTCATGGAAGTGGACACTTCCGTGATGATAATTTTGGTAATGTCATGGAACACTTCTACGACAACACAAGTATGACTATCTTGATTCTGTCATAAAGTCGTCATGGATGTACATGCATGACAGAAAACATGACCTACTCA
The DNA here is from genome assembly GCF_018294505.1 of Triticum aestivum. Classification (NCBI taxonomy): domain Eukaryota; kingdom Viridiplantae; phylum Streptophyta; class Magnoliopsida; order Poales; family Poaceae; genus Triticum; species Triticum aestivum. The sequence goes on from NC_057800.1 coordinate 421,911,458, forward strand.
TGGAAGTGTATTTTTTTGTAGTGCATACAACGGATGCAAGACAACTTTGCACATGCGGAATACTTGGGTTAGACTTGACGAGCCTGGCATGTACAAACATGGCCTCAGAACACTGGAGACCAAAAGGTCGAACATGAATCATATAGTAGATATGATCAACATAGAGATGTTCACCATTGATGACTACTCCATCTCTCGTGATGATCAGACATGGTTTAGTTGATTTGGATCATGTATCATTTAGATGACTTGAGGGATGTCTATCTAAGTGGGAGTTCTTATGTAATTTCATTAATTGATCTTAATTTATCATGTACTTAGTCCTGATAGCATTTGAATATCTATGTTGTAGATCAATAGCTCGTGTTGTAGCTCCCCTATGTTTTTTATATGTTCCTAGAGAAAACTAAGTTGAAAGATGATAGTAGCAATGATGCGGACTGGGTCCGTGATCTGAAGATTATCCTCGTTGCTGCACAAAATAATTATGTCCTTGATGCACTGCTAGGTGACAGACCTATTGCAGGAGCAGATGTAGACATTATGAACGTTTGACAAGCTCGGTATGATGACTACGTCATAGTTTAAGTGCACCATGCTTTATGGCTTAGAACCGGTACTTAAAAATGTTTTGAATACCACAGAGCATATAAGATGTTACAAGAGTTGTAATTGGTATTTTAGACGCATGCCCATGTCGAGAGGTATGAGACCTCTGACAAGTACTTTTCCTACAAGATGGAGGAGAATGGCTCAGCCAATGAGCATGTACTCAGAATTTCTGGGTAGTACAATCGCTTGAATCAAGTGGGAGTTAATCTTCCATATAAGATAGTGATTGACAGAGTTCTCTAGTCACTATCACCAAGCTACTAGAACTTCATGATGAACAATAATATGCAAGGGATGACGAAAATGATTCCCAAGCTCTTCGTGATGCTAAAATTGGCAAAGGTAGAAATCAAGAAAAAGCATCAAGTGTTGATGGTTGACAAGACCACTAGTTTAAAGAAAAAGGGAAAAAGAAAAGAAAGGGAACTTCAAAAAGAATGACAAGCAAGTTGCCACTCCCGTGAAGAAGCCCAAAGCTAGACCTAAGCCTGAAACTGAGTGCTTCTACTTCAAGGGGAATGGTCACTAGAAGAGGAACTACCCCAAATACTTGGCGGATAAGAAGGATGGCAAAAGTGAACAAAGGTATATTTGATATACATGTTATTGATGTATACTTTACTAGTGTTCATAGTAACCCTAGGGTATTTGATACCGTTTCAGTTGCCAAGATTAGTAACTCAAAACAGGAGTTGCAAAATGAACAAAGACTAGTTAAGGGTGAGGTGATGATGTGTGTTGGAAGTGATTCCAAGGTTGATAAGATCGCCATCGCAACGCACACTCACTCTACCTTTGGGATTAGTGTTTGACCTAAATAAATGTTATTTGGTGTTTGCATTGAGCATGAATATGCTTTGATCATGTTTATTGCAATACAGTTATTCATTTAAGTCAGAGAATAATTGTTGTTCTGTTTACATGAATAAAACCTTCTATGGTCATACACCCAATGTAAATGGTTTATTGAATCTCGATTGTAGTGATACACATATTCATAATACTGATGCGAAAAGATGCAAAGTTGATAATGATAGTGCAACATATTTGTGGCACTACCGTTTAGGTCATATTGGTGTAAAGAGAATGAAGAAACTCCAAGCAGATGGACTTTTGGAATCACTTGATTATGAATCATTTGATACTTGTGAACTATGCTCATGGGCAAGATGACTAAAACTCCATTCTCCGAAACAATGGAGTGAGATAATGACTTATTGGAAATAATACATACTGATGTATGCGGTCCAATGAGTGTTGAGGCTCGTCGCAGATATCGTTATTTTCTGACCTTCACAGATGATTTGAGCAGATATGGGTATATCTACTGAATGAAACACAAGTCTAAAACATTTGAATAGTTCAAAGAATTTCAGAGTGAAGTGGAGAATCATCATAACAAGAAAATAAAGTTTCTACGATCTGATCGCTGTCGGCGTACTGGGAACGGGGGTCCCCATACTTGCCTGCCTGCGGCCCGTGGCATGGTTGAGCCAGCAGGCCGTACGGCCCATCTTCATCAACAAGGCATCCAAGACCCTTGCGTGGGGCCAAGCCTTGCGAGGAGGATGACATGAGACCTCCTCTGGAGCGGCCAAGTCAGGCAGGCTCACGAGGAACGGAGATATCAAGGCGAGGCAAACCTCACGAGGCTCTTGTGACGTGAGCCATGACGATCGGCACCAGGCGGGCGCTAGGCGGGCGCCAGCACACGCAACGTCCTTGTTTCCTCTTTGGTGCTAAGGAAACTAGTGCAGGCGAGGAGTACCGAGGTATCAGGCAAAGGTTGCCATTTTGGTGCAACATGACCAAGACCAGAAGGACGGCAAGATGGAGGTCATCATGGAGCCCAAGACGGCGTCACCACCAGAGCCTTTCGCAGGCGTAGACCACCTTTGTCAGGATAGCTTGTACTAGCTGTCCCCCTTCAAATTAGCCCGCCGTTGTTGGCTCCCTTCCCGCTCAATACTTGGGAAGAGGACCAGATCCTCTATAAGTAGGGCTAGCCACCACCATAGAAAGGGGGCCGAGAGGTCGGCATCCTAGACCGCTCTCTCACCCACACAAGTTAGCCACACACAAGAACACCTCAATCTTAGGAGGCTGTTCTTCCCCTTGTATTGTTCATCATCAACCCAAGAGGCCATCCACCACCACCGCACTAGAGTAGGGTGTTACACCACAATGGTGGCCCGAACCAGTATAAATCCTGTGTCTTTCTGTGTTCCGAGTTCGTCGAGTTCGTCCGCGAGATCTTAGCAAGCTAGGGCGTAGATCGGTAGGAGGGAAAGACTTCACGCGCACCCCAGTGTTCGAACCTTAAGGGTTTGCCAGAACCCCACATTCGACATTTGGCACGCCAGGTAGGGGTGCACCATAGCTTTCCTTCCGTCAGTTCGTCGATCCATCGCTCTATTGTCTCCATGGCGGACGCTCGCCGCGCTCGAGCTGAGCGTCGGGCTGCTCTTACCGCCCGCGTTGCTCCCACAGCCCCCATTGGCAGGCCACCACGTCGTTCTCCGTCCCCCACCGCCAACGCTGCCACCGGCCCGGTGAGGAACAAGCAGCAAGCGTCTTCGCTGCATCCTTCGGTGCGGCAGGACGGCCGCACCGCCACTCCATCACTGGCCCCAGCTGGTTCTTCATCTCACACACACCGCGCTCCCATGGAGGCGCGGGCCGCACTCCTTGCCGCAAACGAGCTCCTGCGCTATCGCCGAGTCGACGACCTCTACAAGGAGTGGCTCGACCACGTCGCCGAGCTTGTCCGCGCCGCAGGGGGCTCCCTGGCGCCGTCCCTCTCTCGGCCTCACCCTTAGCCAGCCACGGGCGACGAGGCCTAAGGCGCACCTCCACCACCCCAGCCCAAAGACGGTGCCTTGGCACCAAGGCATGCGGCTACGCGGTGCGATCCGCCGCGACTGGTGCCCGCGATTGAAGAGAGAAGCTGCCAAGAAATCCCATGGCCGTGAGAAGCTGCACCCACGCTTCCCGTGCCGCCTCATCAAGGCCGTGCGCCACTTGCAGCAGCGCCGCGCGGGTCTCGACAAGACCAAGCTCCACCTCCGAGGCGGGCCCCAATAACCATGGCCGGCTGTCGCGCCTTCACCCCCGAGCTCCGCAGCGTCGCCTGGCTAGGCAAGTTCAAGTCGGATCTGCTTCCTTGCTATGACGGCACCGCCGACCCTGCAGAGTTCCTGTAGCTCTACGAGCTGAACATCAAAGCAGCCAACGGTGACGAGAAAGTCATGGCGAACTGGTTTCCCATGGCTCTCAAGGATGGGGCCCGCACCTGGCTCCCGAACCTGCAACACGGCTCAATATCCTCCTGGAACGAGATGCGCGACCGCATCATCGCCAACTTCCAGGGCACTCGCGACCGCCCGCCATCCGCAACCGATCTACACCGCATCAAGCAACAACTAGGGGAGACCCTCCAGAAGTACATCCATCGCTTCAACAACACCCGCCTCAAGATCCCCAAGGTCATGGAAGAGGCCATCATCTCCGCATTCTCTGACGGCGTCTGTGATGTCAAGATGAAGGAAGAGCTCGCCATCCATGATGAGCTCTGCACGTCTCAGGAGCTGTTCAACCTGGCGACCAAGTGCACAAGAGCTGATGAGGGGCGCCTTTCCCTCCTTGAGTTGCCAGCCGCAGACACAGAGTAGAAGAAACCAAGGCCAAGGACGTGAAGCGCAAGGAAGCGGTAGTGCTAGCTGCGGAGCCTGACACCAAACGGGGAAGAGATCAGCCCGAGTCATCCAGGAACAGCCGACCGTTCTGCGCCGTCCACAACCTGAACACCCACAACACCAGCGACTGCCAAGAGCTCCGAGCCCTACGCGATGGACGCTACGGTCGACACCCCGAGCGCGGCGACCGGGGCTACGGGCGTGGAGGAGGATGAGGAGGCGGACACTGGGACAACCGCGGCCCGCACCAGGAATGGCGCGACAGGTCTCGTGAGGACCGCTGGCAGGACCATCCTCGCGGGGGGCCCTGGAGGGACCAACCTCGTGAGGATCGCCCCAAAGGCAACACCGGTCTTCCTCCACTGCCGCCACCAAGAAGGAATGACGACCATCATAAGGACAAGGGGGTTGGGGGCTTCCAGGAGCTGCGTGCAATCGCCTGCATCTTGGGCGGCCCCCAGGCCCCAGCCTCTCAGCGCATCTTCAAACGATTCGCTCGCGAGGTGAACGCGGCGCTCCCCAAGCTTGAGACCGCATGCCCGCTCAAGTGGTCCCAGTGCGCCATCACTTTCAACTCGACAGATCAGCTCAAGTGCGCGGCCAACACCGGCGTCCTCCTGATGTTGTGTTCCCCAGTCATCAACAATCTGCAGGTTACCAAGATTCTCATCGACGGCGGTGCAGGACTCAATGTCCTGTCCGTTGACACTTTTGACAACCTCCAAGTGCCATATGAGCAGCTCCATCCTACCAAACCTTTCTTGGGAGTGACCGATAGCTCCACCACACCGATAGGGCAGGTCCGCCTGCCTGTCACCTTCGGCACACGCGACAACTACCGCACTAAGCTCATCGACTTCGACGTCGCGCACATCCGCCTGCCGTACAACGCCATCCTTGGGTATCTGGCCCTGGTGAAGTTCATGGCAGTCACCCACCACAGCTACAACGTCCTCAAGATGCCTGGAAGTGGTGGGGTCATCACGTCCCATGTGAAGAAAGGGATGCGGTGTGCTCCCTCGAGAGCGCCTTCCAAGCTACAGCAATCGACGACCCCAACAATAGAAGTGAGGGTCCTCCAGAGTCCATCCCCAAGAAGAAGCAGCTGCGCCATGCAGGACCTCAGCAGGATAGCATCGTGGCAGGAGCCTCTTCAGGATCAGTGTCCGTTCCAGGGGCGCCTCCCTCCATCGCATAGGAAGGCACATCCGACGCCATCCTCGGGCAGGGCTCGGGAGCTCTCTTCTGGAGGGCCTCAGACCTTGCCCACCTCATGAGGGAGGCGCTTGGGCACCACTTGGAGGCGTGCTACGTGGCACGTTTTCCTCAGGAGTACATCGGGCAAGGGGTGCCCGCCACTCAGGAGTTCATCGCCAAGACCACACAGGAACTCCAAGACGCAAGAGCCATGAGCGGCGATAGCCGCTCACAGGGCACGACTCACCACCCAGGCGAGGGTGCCGAGCTGCGTGTCTGCATCGACATTCCAGGGCTCAACAAGGCCGCATCTCAGGAGCGCTTCTGGCCTTCACGTGTGGGCCGTTGCGGAGGCCCGCCACACAGCTACGTTCGCATGCCCCTCGGCTTGATGAGCGTGGCGTCGACCTATCAGCGCGCCATGCGGCATGACCTGGCGACTCAAGAGGCCAGGTACCGCGTCGTCCTGGAGGGAATGGAGATGGTCTTCAGGGAGCCTCCTGAGCCCCCAGAGCCTCCCGAGGCTCACGGCTTCGGTGGCTCACGAGGAGTCGTTTCTTCGACGCATGCCTTCAGCTGCACCAACTCTGCTTCGTCTACGGAACTAGGTGACATCTTCCAAGCTCGTTAAGCTAGGAGCGCCCCTTGGGCTGCATCATTCCCAGGCCATGTGGGTTCGTCCCTACGGCATGTATCCCATTTGCTTATGTCTTTAGCTTACCTTGCTGGGGGCGCCCCTCGGGCTGCATCATCCCCAAGATGCTCGGGCTGGACCTAGTGGCATGTATCTTCCTGCATTTACCCAAGTTGATTTGCCTTCCCTGCTTAACCTGCCTACGGTTATCGCCTGCTCAATAGCCACCCGCCGAGGATACATTCACCCCGTGCAATTCGCCTGCGCGTTAAAAGGGGGGCTCCTGAGCATCGTGACTCAGGAGCTCTTACTGGCTCTCCAGCCCTAACCCCCTGGCCTTGACCACGGCATTGCGTCCTGTCATACCAGTGGCGGCTGAGCTCGCTCGAGGGCCGGGACCTGAGGACGTAGAGTGCTTTCACCTGACCACCTTGCAGGAACACAAAGTCACCAAGACTCAAGACCAGGCGCAACCCGCCTTGAGGTAGGGCCTCGTGAGTCCCGCGCTGGCTCACGAGTGCCCAGATACACCTCGTAGCCCTGTCGTGCAAGCCAGGGGCTGTACATGCCCCGGGGGCTCGTCCCGGAGGGGGGCCCCATCCCACGCACAAGTGGAAGCACCATGCTCCACGCTGGCCTTCAACACTACCGAGGAGCGGCTATGCCTATGCACAAGCGGAAGCACTATGCTCCGCGCTGGTGATAAACAACTGAGGGCGGCCCAACGGTCGTACCAACCTCAGGGAGCCTAGAGCTCAGCGTCCGGCCTCACCGCAATGCCTCCCCTCGGGAGAGCCACGCGAGGGGGCTGGGCATGGGGGCTGCGCTCGGGCCACACCCAAGCGCACGCCACCCAACCAGGTCTCCCAGACCTAGGCATCGCACGCCCCTCCCGAGGTCTCGGCGAGGATATGTATGGAAATTGTTTGCACATCAAGGGGGACTCCTGAGCATCATGACTCAGGAGCCTAACTGGTCACGTAGCCCCTCACTCCTTGGTCCGTCCTGGTCTCCGGTCGGCCCAATGGCGGTTGAGGTATGCACGGGGCCGGGCCCTACCGACGTAGAACATCAGTCTATCCTTGCGAACTCTCCCTATAAGCTGTTTGCGCGTCAAGGGGGACTCCTGAGCATCGCAACTCAGGAGCCTAACTGGTCACGTAGCCCCTCACTCCTTGGTCCATCCTGGTTTACGGTCGGCCCAATGGCGGTTGAGGTATGCGTGGGGCCGGGCTCTGCCGACGCAGAACGCAAAGAAAATAGAAAGGAAATCGCAAAATCTTGAAGCAAATATTACAAACATATTGTCCTCACACATCGTCCTCATGATACCAAATGAAAAGTCCAAACGCCTCCCCAAGGCCTAATGCATGTTGCCGGAACGAAACAGGAGAGTAGCCGTAGGTCACCTTTGGACGCTGCCATCACCTGCGGAAGGCGCTACCTCGTGAGCAATGTTGTCTCCGCCTTCTCCACCAGCTGCAGGATCGGAGACATCACCAGACAGAGGAGCGGAGACAAAGGCGTGGAACTTCTCCAACAAGGCCTCCACCTGACCTTGCACAGCTGCTGCGGCGGCCTCGTATTGGTCTTCAGCCACGGGCTCCAGCAGCTCATCAAGGCAAGCGTCGGGGTCGCGAAGGTGCAGGTGGCTGAAGACGCGAGTCAATGCAGCTGAAGACAGGACGCGAGCCTCTGCCTCCGTCATAGGACCAACGCCGTCAACAACTTCCTCGAGCGCCTGCACCAAGAGAGGAAGCAGTTGGGCGGGGCCATCCTCGTCGGTGGCCAGCGACCTCTGCAGGCCGTGCTCGTAAAAGCGTCTTCAGCGCCTTGCGGGACCTCTTCTCAAGATCGGCAAAGGCCGGGCGGTCTTCGGTCAGGACTCGCGCCTTGGCGTCGAGCTCAGCCTCCCTTGCCTTCACCTCCCGCTCCAGCTCTTCCAACCGGTTGCGCTCAGCGGCTTGCGTCCGCCCTAACTCCGCCAGCTTAGCATCACGGTTCTTGACAGCATCCTCCTAGGCCTTCATTTCCCCCTCCTTCACTTGGTGGCAGCGTGCTTCTTCGGCGAGCTTGGCGCGCAGGCCCTGCAATTCGTCCTCCAGCGCCTGGAAGCGGTCGCGGGCGACCTCGGCGTCTTTCAACGCCATCTCATGAACAACTGCGGTGTTGGTGGCACCTTGCTTCCCCTTCTAAGAAGCCGCAGCGGCCTGGCCCAGTTCCGCGTGAACCGCCAAGTCTGAATGGAGCCAACCTAAAGCCAGCTCCAGGCGCCCGGCCATAAGGCGTGGATCTGCACCTAGGAGATCCGCCTGTAGCTGGGTCATCACCGAGGGAGCACGTTCCAGAGTAGCAGCGGGAGCAGAAGAACCTGGGAGTGGAGGTGCAGCAGTGGGAGGAGGCGACATCATCTCCAAGGCCTGGGAGACCACGACGTCCGGAGCAGCTGGGACATCGTCAGTCGCGCCAGGCGATGGCGCTTCCGGAGCTAGCGGGGCCATGGGGGCTGGTTCCACGTGGCGATGCTCCTCTTGGCCCCGCGAGGACGACCAAGCTGGGGAGATACGGGCGCTACTCCCACCTTTCCCTGAGGAAGGAGGCATGGACGCCACATCCTCCTTCACCTTCTTCGCAGAAGACAGCAGCCCGACCAACCAAGGGCCAGCATCAGGAAATGAAGAGTGCAAACAGGGACAAGGCAAAGCTCAAGACACTTACTGATCCACCGCAACATACTTCCGCTTAGGAAGCCTGAAGCCTGACATCATCGGGGCGGAGGAGGCATCGCAAGGAACCAACGACGACCCCTCGTCCGGATGGGGGGCTGCTCCCTCTCCCCTTGGCGGGCATTGGCCTCGGCATCGTCAGGAAGGGCATGGTGGATCTCGGCCTTGCTCAGAGGGGAAGTCTCCCCCACCTCTTCCAGAGTCTTCTTCGGGTCCACCACCTCTTCCCACTCCCGCCGGGGCTTGCCAGAAGACACCTCCACCGGTTTCGGTGCCGCAGGGGCTCCCAGGAGCGCTGGCGGCATCAGCCCACGCGCATCAAAGGACGGCCTAGAGGCGACGAATTCATCCCGATCCTATTGCTGGAATAGGGGGACAAAGGCGCTTGGGGGTACTCCTGGTTGTCCCCAACTATGAGGCGCAGGACAGCAGCCAATTCATTGTCAGGCAGGGCCCCTGGCCTCAGGCGGGTCAAGTTCCCCTCTTCTTCAAGCTCCCACAGGGGGCGTGCACGGTCCTGGAGCGGAGCTACTCGCTGGGTCAAGAACTCCCTCAGAAGCATGACCCTCGTCACCTTTGCCGCCCTCGCATTGCCCGGCTTCAAGTCGGTCACCATCTGCCCCAACACCAACGATGCCCGCTCATCAGCAAGCTTCGCCCAGGGCTATCCCCCATGGAAAGAGGGCGCCACCATGGGCAACGCCAAACGCGGATCGGCGCACTTGGCATCCATCATGACCCATTTGGATCGAATGTTGTCAGCCCTCTTCCCGGTGCTCGAGATCGAGTTGGCCTTGCCGGATGCAACGAAGTTAGCCCATCCAGAGATGTTACCCTCACTAACACGGAGGAAGAAGAAATGGCGCAGGAGCGCCACGGACGGCATCACGCCCAGGTATTCCTCACAGTAGTAGGCGAAGATGGAAAGGAGGAGGACAGAGTTGGGATGGAGATGCAATGCCTGCAGCCCGTAGTGGTCGAGGACTTCATAAAAGAAATCAGAGAAGGGAGGAACCAACCCGACGGCGATGCTTCTCGAGAAGAAGGGGAAGAAGGTGCTTTCCTCAGGCTCCGGCGCGTCGGAGGCAAGCCGGAGCTTGGTCTTCCCCCACTCATTTCTCTCGCCCGTCGTCGGCAGGCATACGGAGGCGAGGCTCTTCTCCGTGACGATGGGCACCTCAAGGGTCAGCTCGTACCAGGCCGGTGCTGAGGAAGCCTTGGCCTTGCGCGGCGCCATGGATCACAGCTGCAGAATGAGACTGGAGCGGATCTGGAGAGAATGGTGGCAGAGAGCAAGGAAGGGGATCTAGAGCAAGGCGGGGGAGAAGCAATGAGGGCAAGTGCTGCCTGTGCCAGCCTTTGTCAGGGAGAGCAGTTGCCGAGGCAGCATGGGGAATCGGAGATGCCCACGACCAATCAACCGCCACATGTCAATCAAGGCCGCAAGCTTTTGGGGCATGCGCTGCTCCGTGCTTGGCCCTTGGCTTCGCCGCGAAGCCAAGCCCGAGCGCACCTTGGGACCGGGGGTTACTATCGGCGTCCTAGGAATGGGGGTCCCCAGACTTGCCTGCCTGCGGCCCGCGGCGTGGCTGAGCCAGCAGGCCGTACGACCCATCTTCATCAACAAGGCATCCAAGACCCTCGCGAGGGGCCCAGCCTCACGAGAAGGATGACATGAGACATCCTCTGGAGTGGCCAAGTCCGGCAGGCTCACGAGGAGCAGAGATATGAAGGCGTGGCGAACCTCACAAGGCTCTCGTGACGTGAGCCATGACGATCGGCACCAGGTGGGCGCCAGCACGCGCAGCGTCCTTGTTTCCTCTTTGGTGCTAAGGAAACTAGCGCATGCGAGGAGTACCGAGGCATTAGGCAAAGGTTGCCATTTTGGTGCGACAAGACCAAGACCAGAAGGACAGCAAGACGGAGGTCATCGTGGAGCCCAAGACGGCGTCACCACCAGAGCCTTTCGCAGGCGCATACCACCTTTTGTCAGGATAGCTTGTACTAGCTATCCCCCTTCAAATTAGCCCGCCGTTGTTGGCTCCCTTCCCGCTCAATATTTGGGAAGAGGACCGGGGCCTCTATAAGTAGGGCTAGCCACCACCATAGAAAGGGGGCCGAGAGGTCGGCATCCTAGACCGCTCTCTCACGCACACAAGTTAGCCACGCACAAGACCACCTCAACCTCAGGAGGCTGTTCTTCCCCTGGTATTGTTCATCATCAGCCCAAGAGGCAATCCACCACCACCACACTGGAGTAGGGTGTTACACCACAACGGTGGCCTGAACCAGTATAAATCCTGTGTCTTTCTGTGTTGCAAGTTCGTCGAGTTCTTCTGCGAGATCTTAGCAAGCTAGGGCGTAGATCGGTAGGAGGGAAAGACTTCGCGCGCACCCCAGTGTTCGAACCTTAAGGGTTTGCCGGAACCCCACATCCGACAATTGCGAAGGGTAATATTTGAGTTACGAGTTTGGCCTTCATTTAAAACAATGTAGAATAGTTTCGCAACTCACGCCACCTGGAACACCACAGCGTAATGGTGTGTCTGAATGTCGTAACCATACTTTATAAGATATGATGCGATCTATGATGTCTCTTACCGATTTACCACTATCGTTTTGGGGCTATGCATTAGAGACAGCTAGATTAGGGCACCATTTAAATTCGTTGAGACGACACCGTATGTACTGTAGTTTGGCAAGAAACCTAAGCTATCGTTTCTTAAAGTTTGGGGTTGCGACACTTATGTCAAAAGGATTCAGCCTGACAAGCTCAAACCCAAATCGGAGAAGTGCATCTTCATAGGATACCCTAAGGAAACAATTGGGTACACCTTCTACCACAGATCTGAAGGTAAGATCTTTGTTGCCGAGAATGGAACCTTTCTAGAGAAGGAGTTTCTCTCAAAAGAAGTGAGTGGTAGGAAAGTAGAACTTGATGAGTTAATTATCCCTCCTCTCGAATTGGAAAGGAGCACATCAGTGAAATCTGTTCCCGTGATGCCTACACCAACTAGAGAGGAAGCTAATGATGATTATCATGAAACTTCTAATCAAGTTACTACTGGACCTCATAGGTCGAACGGAGCACGTTCCACACGAGAGTGGTACGGTAATCCTGTCTGGAAGTCATGTTATTAGACCATGGCAAACCTGTGAACTATGAAGAAGCTATGATGAGCCCAGATTCTGACAGATAGCTTGAGGCCATGAAATCTGAGATAGGATCCATGTATGAGAACAAAGTGTGGACTTTGGTGGACTTGCCCAATGATCGACAAGCCATTGAGAATAAATGGATCTTCAAGAGGAAGACAGACACTCATGGTAGTGTTACTATCTACAAAGCTCGACTTGTAGCAAAAGGTTTTCGACAAGTTCAAGGTGTTGACTATGAAGAGATTTTCTCACTCGTGGCAATGCTTAAGTCTGTCCGGATCATGTTAGCAATTGTCGTATTTTATGAAATCTGGCAAATGGATGTCAAAACTGCACTTCTTAATGGATTTCTTAAAGAAGAGTTGTATATGATGCAAACAAAAGGTTTTGTCAATCCAAAAGGTGCTAACAAAGTGTGCAAACTCCAGCTATCCATCTATGGACCGGTGCAAGCATCTCGGAGTTGGAACATATGCTTTGATAAGGTGATGAAAGCATATGGTTTTATACAGACTTATGGTGAAGCCTGTATTTACAAGAAAGTGAGTGGGAGCTCTGTAGCATTTTGATAGTATATGTGGATGAAAAATTGTTGATCGGAAATGATACAGAATTTCTGGATATCATAAAAGGATACTTGAATAAGATTTTTTCAATGAAAGACCTCAGTGAAGCTACTTAAATATTGGGCATCAGGATCTATAGGGATAGATCGAGACACTTAATAGGACTTTCACAAAGCACATACCTTGGCAATTTTTTTTAAGAAGTTCAAAATCGATCAAGCAAAGAAATTTTCTTATCTGTGTTGCAAGGTGTGAAGTTGAGTAAGACTCAAAACCCGACCATGGCAGAAGATAGAGAGAGAATGAAAGTCATTCCCTATGCCTCAGCCATAGGTTCTATAAAGTATGCCATGCTGTGTACCTAACCTATTGTGTACCTTGCCATGAGTTTGGCAAGGGGGTACAATTGTGAACCAGGAGTAGATCACCGGACAGCGGTCAAAATTATCCTTAGGTACCTAAAGAGGACTAAGGAAATGTTTCTCGGTTATGGAGGTGATAAAGAGTTCGTCGTAAAGAGTTACGTCGATGCAAGCTTTGACACTAATCTAGATGACTACAAGTCTCAATCTAGATACGTATTGAATGTGGGAGCAATTATCTAGATTAGCTTCATGCAGAGCATTGTAGACACGGAAATTTGCAAAATACATACGGATCTGAATGTGGCAGACCCGTTGACTAAACTTCTCTCACAAGCAAAAGATGATCACACCTTAGTACTCTTTGGGTGTTAATCACATAGCGATGTGAACTAGATTATTGACTCTAGTAAACCCTTTGGGTGTTGGTACATGGCGATGTGAACTATGGGTGTTAATCAAATAAATATGTGAACTATTGGTGTTAAATCACATGGCAATGTGGACTAGATTATTGACTCTAGTGCAAGTGGGAGATTGAAGGAAATATGCCCTAGAGGCAATAATAAAGTTGTTATTTTATATTTCCTTATATCATGATAAATGTTTATTATTCATGCTAGAATTGTATTAACTGGAAACTTGATACATGTGTGGATACATAGACAAAACACAGTGTCTGTAGTAAGCCTCTACTAGACTAGCTCGTTAATCAAAGATGGTTATGTTTCCTAACCGTAGACATGTGTTGTCATTTGATGAATGGGGTCACATCATTAGGAGAATGATGTGATGGACAAGACCCATCCATTAGCTTAGCATATTGACCGTTCAGTTTTATTTCTATTGCTTTCTTCATGTCAAATACATATTCCTTCCACTATGAGATTATGCAACTCCCGAATACCGGAGGAATACCTTGTGTGCTATCAAACGTCACAACATAACTGGGTGATTATAAAGATGCTCTATAGGTGTCTCCGAAGGTGTTTGTTGGGTTGTCATAGATCGAGATTAGGATTTATCACTCCGAGTATCGGAGAGGTATCTCTGGGCCCTCTCAGTGATGCACATCATAAGAAGCCTTGCAAGCAAAGTGACTAATGAGTTAGTTACAAGATGATGTATTACGGAACGAGTAAATAGACTTGCCGGTAACGAGATTGAACTAGGTATGTAGATACGGACAACCGAATCTCGGGCAAGTAACATATCGATGGACAAAGGGAATAACGTATGTTGTCATAATGGCTCGACCAATAAAGATCTTCATAGAATATGTAGGAGCCAATATGAGCATCCAGGTTTCGCTATTAGTTAGTGACTGGATAGGTGTCTTGGTCATGTCTACGTAGTTCTCGAACCCGTAGGGTCCGCATGCTTAACGTTTGATGATGATTTAGTATTATATGAGTTATGTGATTTGGTGACCGAATGTTGTTCGAAGTCCAGATGAGATCTCAGACATGACGAGGAGTCTCAAAATGGTCGAGAGGTAAAGATTGATGTATAGGACGATAGTATTCAGACACTGTAAGTGTTCTGGAGGGTATCAGGTACATATCGGGTCACCGGAATGGGTTCCGGGCACCCCCTGCAAGGATATGGGCCTTATGGGCCAAGAGAGGGACAGACCAGCCCACAAGGGGCTCGTGCGCCCCATATATGCCGAAATAGGAGGAGAAGGAAAGAGGGGAAGGGCAAAGGGAAGGGGAGGATTCACCCTCCCCCTTCCTTCCCTTCCCCCTCTCTTTCCTTTCCCATCCTGTTAATAAGGAAGGGGGCGCGAATTCGGGAGGACCCCAAGTAGGATTCCTCCTACTTGGGGCGCCCCCTTGGCTGCCTCTCCTCCCCTCCAACCTATATGTATGTATATATATATATATATATATATATATATATATATGGCGGGGGGGGGGGGCTAGAACACACACCAACAATTGTTAGCCGTGTGCGGCCCCCCCCCCCCACAATTTACACCTCCGGTCATATCTTCATAGTGCTTAGGAGAAGCCCTGCGCGGATCACTTCACCATCACCATCACCACACCGTCGTGCTAATGGAACTCATCTACTTCTTCGACACTCTGCTGGATCAAGAGTTCGATGGACGTCATCGAGTTGAATGTGTGCAGAAATCGGAGGTGCCGTACGTTCGGTGCTTGAACGGTCGGACCGAGAAGAAGTTTGACTACATCAACCGCGTTGTCGTACGCTTCCGCTTTTGGTCTACAAGGGTACATGGACACACTCTCCCCCTCTCCTTGCTATGCATCTCCTAGATAGATCGTGCATGAGCGTAGGAATTTTTTTGAAATTGCATGCTACGTTTCCCAACAAATAAAAGAAATAGAAGTGCAACAAGGTATTTTTGTGTTTTTATATATATGATAAAAGTAGACCCGAGAGCCGTAGTTTGCACTACAGGCTTCTCTCTCAAACAAAAAGCATATAGTGGGTAAGAAAATTACTGTTGGGCAATTGATAGAAAAGTGTATAGTTATGACAATATTCAAGGCAATGATCATGTATATAGACATCATGTTTGAGACAAGTAGACCAACTCCTGCTTGCATCTACTACTATTACTCCACCCATCGAGCACTATCTAGCATGCATCTAGAGTATTAAGTTCATAAAAATAAATTAATGCCTTAAGCAAGATGACATGATGTAGACAAAGAAAATCCAACCAATATGAATAAACCCCTGTCATTTTCCCCTTAATGGCAACAATACAAATACGTGTCTTGTCCCCTACTTTGTCATTGGGATATAGAGCACCGCAAGATTGAACCCATTATAAAGAACCTCTCCCATTGCAAGATAAATCAATCTAGTTGGCCAAACCAAACGGATAGATCGGTGAGAAATACAAAGTTATAATAATCATGCATAAAAGAATTCAGAGAAGACTAGGTTAATATTCATGAATAATCTAATCATAAACCCACATTTCATCAGATCCCAACAAACACACCGCAAAATAAAATTACATCAAATATAACTCCAATAACATCGGGGAGAACATTGCATTGAAGATCAAAAAGAGAGAAGAATCCATCTAGCTACTAGTTATGGACCCGTAGGTCGGAGGTAAACTACTCACACATTATCGGAAGGGCAGCAAGGTTGATGTAGAAGCCCTCCATGATCGATTCCCCCTCCGACGGAGTACTGAAAAATACCTCTAGATGGGATCGTGAAAGAACAGAAAATTGCGGCGGGGAAAAAGTATTTTGGGTGGCTCCCTGTTGGTTTCCCTATTTTAGAGAACTTATAGAGGTGGAATTAGGTCAGACGGAGCCACAAGGTGTGCCCTGTTGCTTTGTTGTCTCCTCGTTTGCCTTCTGGTCTCCTCCTGAAGCTTGTAGGGTCTCTCTTGTCCAGAAAAAATCGTCAAAAAGTTTCATAGTGTCTGGACTTTGTTCGGTACTGATTTCCTGGATAATCAAAAACAGACAAAAAACAACAACTGGCACTTGGCACTAGGTTAATAGGTTAGTCACAAAAGGTGATATATAATTGCATATAAACAACCAAGATTGGTACTATAATAGCATGGAACAATATAATTAACTATAGATATGTTCGGGACTTATCATATCATCCCATACAAAAGGAGAATAGCAAAAAATTGATGTACTAACAGATTTAGGGAAAATATAAATTACCATGGCTCAATTTTGCCGTGGTTTCTACAAAACAAAAATTTTGTGATGGTACATACATTATAATTGCCATGGTAGTTTATACATTATAATTGCTATATCTTGGTACATATTGTATGTTAGCTTGGGCCCCCATGGGCCTTTCTTGGGTGTTCTGGCAGCATGAGCCTACCTCATTAGACGTAGCGGGCGTTTGGAAAGATGCTCCTGTAGGTCGCTCTTAGATAGCAATACCATGTGTCGCTCGTATATCCCTGTCACGTGCAGTTTGTCTGGGTCGGCCCATTGTGCATGTCATCCGCCATGCACGAAAACAAATTAGACATGCTTCCTTTTTACTCTATGATTTTGGGAACATCTAGAACATTCATTAACCACATTTTCTATTCTTTGTCTGGTTTCCTCTCATGATTTTATCGGTTTTATTTAAAGATAAAAAAAATCTTCATAGAAATGTTTGCCAATTCAAAAAAGTTTGTGGATTCAAAAAAAATAATCTCGCAAACTCGAGAAAACATTCATGAAATTGGAAAACGTTCATGAATTCAAAGAATAACAAATTTGAAAAAAATTCATGGGAATTTGAAAAAATGTTCGTGGATTCAAAAAATGGTAACATTGTTGCAAAAGATGTATCGATGACGGTGTCCTGAACTAGGGGGTACTCACCATGTCATCTCCCGACTAGGTGGATAGGGACGAGGGCCCCCATGGTGGTTTACTAATGGGCCACTTCGGGCAGCCCATGACTTGTACGAGCAAGATTCCACATGACTTGGTGATTAAGACAAGGACTCCACTCCATCGATGTATCTGACTAGGACTCTTGTTATCCTAGGTCTCCGGTACATTATATAAGCGAGGCTAGGCTAGTCAATAGATTATCATCATCAATGCAATATCATTCACCTAGCCATAGAGTTAGACCACAACTCACGGTTTCGAGGTAGATCAACTTTGTACTCGATACATCTCCATCAATATAAACAAGATCAGGACGTAGGGTTTTAACTCCATCAAGAGGGACCGAACCTGGGTAAACATTGTGTCCTTCGTTCTTGTTACCCTCGATCCGAGTTCCACAGCTCAGGACCTCCTACCCCAAGGTCTTTCAGATTTCACACCAACATTGGTGCTTTCATTGGGAGTTCCACTGTGAGATCGCAAAGGATTGACGGCTTGTTAGAAAACTGATAGCAGTTTTTTCTGGATAGTGGATTCACATTCGTCATCTCCGTCTTCCCGAGTGTCGCCTTAACGATTGTTTCGATGGAATTGTGTGGAATTGAGTCCACAACAATCTATAAAAAAATTCACGTTCCAATGGAGGAATCTCCGATGATCTCCGATATACCGGAGCCCTATCGATTCTGGACGGGATCTGGACGAGTTTGGAGCATGGAGTCCAGCGTCAAGCTTGGACATCCTTTGGATCCAACCATTGATCGGCTGCGAAATTCCTATACCAACCAGCCCTCAAAATTTCAGCTCGATCTAACCGTTCAAACTCTAGGAAACCTCCTATGAGTGCATCGATTGTTGGATCTGCTTTCTATGTGAATACGAATCCAACCTGAGTTCATCTTTCTTTATGAATGAGATATTTGACATCTGTTTTGGAGGAATTTATTTCTAGAGTATTGTGTGTCTCTCAAACACGTGCCTACAAAATTTGAGTCTTTTTTTGAGGCAATATTCACCATCGCGCCGGTGTCAAACCAGCCCAACAACATTGCTCCACAATTGCTGACATGCACTAGACATGTCGTCGCTTCGTCGAGCCAAGGTCACCCTCAATAGATCATCATCACGGCGAGCCGACTAAGAGTTCGACATCGTGGATGCAAAATAATCGTCAAGTCATCATTGACCGCGTCACAAGTTTTGACCCGCGTCGGCATGGCCGCACTGGTGCTTCTTCAAGCCGATGTCCACCACGCCGACCTGCTTCAACACCTCGACTGGCATGTGGGTTGCAACGTCACCTTACTGACCTACTTCGTTACCTCAGCTGGACCAGGGGCTTCTCCATCTCCGCATCAACCTACTCCAGAGACTTCAGCATCACCAACCGACTAACTTCATCACGTTAGCTAGACCGGGGGCTTCGCCCTACCGCATCAACCGTGCTGCATCGCCACTTCATCAAGCCAAGCTCCTCGCTCGCTCACCTCGGGCTTGGGGGTTGTGACCTCGGCTAGGCCAAGCACTACGTCTTTGTCCCGCCACAAGCCCATACCTCATCGTCAACACCGAGCACGTTAACCAGCTAAGTCGCTTTCATGCTAAAACTTTCTAAATTCTCAATTTTTTTGTTTGGTTCAACCAAGCATTATATTTGTGTTAAACAAAAATGTTGTTTGTTAAAAACAAGTTCCTTCACCCAAGTTAATCAGTGGCTCTTAAAATTTATATGAGCCATTTTATAATAAGTGTTTTTCTTCTAAGTCGTTGCAAAGTCTTTTTCTACCACTCCTTTCTCAACTCGAGTGTGTGGTCAATAGCCAGATAGCCTGGTTTCTCCCCAAAGTCGCTCGAGTTTAGTTTGCTAAACTGGTCAGAGAAGCACTCCGCCTTCGGGATAGGAGGTTGAAGCCAAAGGTTCACCCGTGATGACCCACAAGTATAGGGGATCAATTGTAGCTCTTTTCGATAAGTAAGAGCGTAAGGAAACATTTATCCGCAAGTGTTCTGGTGATTGATGACAACGCATTTGCGGACTAATCGTGTGCCATAAGTATTCCAGACACTTGTTTGCTAGGCACAAGACGATTGGGTGCCCCTCGAAGACTGACGAAGACGGTGTCTTTTCTACATTTCTTTTTGGTGGATTTGAGTCGTAGGAAAGCCGTACTATTAAGAGGGGGTCCGCGTTGGAAAGGTTTGGGTGGAATCATCACGTACACGTCTCCTTCTTCTCCCCTCCCTCTTCCTTGGAGCTTCCTCCGTTTTCTTGCCTCCCTTGTCTGGCTGCCGTTGTTGGTTTTGGTAGTACTGCTCCCAGGTCAACGGTAGTACCGTAGGCATCCGCGGTAGTACAGCGCGATGGCGCGGTAGTACCGCAGGTGCCCATGGTAGTACCGCTCCCCTGGAGCCACACTACCGCTGCCCACCAGGCTAGTGCCGCCCCTTTGAGGTAGTAGGAGCGGATGTAATTTTTTACATCCGCACCTACCGTGGTAGTACCGTTTCCGCCGAGCGGTAGTACCGTGCTATGCAGTCAGGCAGTAGTACCGCCCCTCGGCAGTACTACTGTGTCGGGTTTTTGCTACTTCCATTTCTTTCCGGAAGTAGGCACGGAAGTTTCCCTTCTCCCCTGGCTGGGATTTTTTCCTCGCGGTAGTACCGCATGGGGGGCGCGGTAGTACCGCGCGTGCGGAAGTACCGCCCCCAGTTCCTGTGCATCTGTTTATCGGTTCTGTGCTGGGGTTGCGGCAGTACCGTGGGTCGGTACGGTAGTACCGCACAGCCATGCGGTAGTACCGCTTGGTTGCAAGCAGTAGTACCGCGCGGCCTTGCGGTAGTACCATTGGCCAGGCGTGGTAGTACCACTGGCCGCGGGCTGGTTGGTGGGTAACGATTGGATCTTTTCCACACACTATATAAGGGGTCCCCTTCTTCCCCGTTGACTCACCTCTTCCACCACTAAGCTCCATTATTGCTCCAAGCTCCATTTTTCGCCTGATCTCACTCCCTAGCCAACCAAACTTGTTGATTTTCTTGGGAGTGGTTGAGAAGGCCCCGATCTACACTTCCACCAAGAGATATTTGATTCCCCCACTAATCCCTTGCGGATCTTGCTACTCTTGGGTGTTTGAGCATCCTAGACGGTAGAGGTCACCGCGAAGCCATAGTCCATTGTGGTGAAGCTTCATGGTGTCGTTGGGAGCCTCGAATTGAGTTGTGGAGATTGCCCCAACCTCGATTGTAAAGGTTCGGTCGCCGCCTCCAAGGGCACCAATAGTGGAATCACGGCATCTCGCATTGTGTGAGGGCGTGAGGAGATTACGGTGGCCCTAGTGGCTTCTTGGGGAGCATTGTGCCTCCACACCGCTCCAACGGAGACGTACTTCCTCTCAAAGGGAAGGAACTTCGACAACACATCCTCGTATCCACCGTCTCCACTCTTGGTTATCTCGTGCCTTTACTTGTGGAAGCTTATTTGTTTCATATATCTTACTTGCTTATGTTCCTATCCGTGTTGCATCATATAGGTTGCTCACCTAGTTGCATATCTAGACAACTTACTTTGATGCAAAGTTTAAATTGCTAAAGAAAAGCAAAAAATTGTTAGTTGCCTATTCACCCCCCTCTAGTCAACCATATCGATCCTTTCAATTGGTATCAGAGCCTCGTCTCTTTATTAAGGACTTTACCGTCCAAAGAGTATGGTTGATACTGTAGACGGTGTGGAGGAACACTCCGGTGTGAATCCTATCTCGTCTACGGGCGATGGGGGAACCTCGAACTCTTGTGAGGAGTTCAATGTGGCCTTGGAGACATTCAAAACCTCCATGACAACCGAAGTTGAGAGCATGTTTACTAAATTTCTTGAGGGGCTTAAACTATCCACCGCACCGTTGAAAGTGGGTGATCCCGCCAACAAGGTGACGGATGCTATCCCCGACAAGGGGGAAGCTAGTAGTGAAAAGGCTTCTTCTTCTAGTGGTAAGAATGGCACCGGCATCTTTGCCCATGTGGAACCACCACTTGTTTATGGTGGACCGATTACTTCCACTCATTTGAATCATGTCGGTCCTCCTCCTAAGATTGTGAAAAATGAGGACTTTGATTCTTGGGTTTACCGCTTTAAACGTCATTTAAATCATGTGAACACTAACCTTTGGAGAATCATTGAAGAAGGTTTTTATCCGCATGATCCAAGCAACTTCACTCCTCGAGAAGCCGCAGATAATCAATTCAATGAGAATGCTCTCTTCATCATTCAAGATGCAATTCCACCCGAAGACCTACCTCATCTTCGTCCCTTCGCCTTGGCCAAAGATGCATGGCATTGTGTTGTCTCTCTCTACCAGGGAAGCGCAAGCATTCAACGCTCCAATTATGAAGTGGTACAAGATGAGGCCGATGAGTTTGCAATGAAAGAAGATGAAGAACCTCGTGAGCTTTATCGGAGAGTAACCAAACTCGCGGTCTCACTACGAGATCAGGGGAGCAAGGACACGGATGACAATTGGATCAAGCGCAAATTCCTCAAGGCAATGATGCCCTATCACAAGAACATGTCCTTCGTCATTCGTCAAAGACCGGACCTCCACACTTTGACCTCAAGCAAAGTGTTGGATGAGTTTGTGGCCATGAATATTTTGGACAAGACCACAGATAATGCGGTGCTCCATTCTCAACGGGCAAAGAAGCCTAACCTTGCATTGAAAGCCAAGCTCACCGTGGAAGAAGAAGAAGAGGAAGAAGAGGAGAGCAACCCCGAAGATACGAAGTATGCATATCATGAACACATGGCACTTGCTTCAAGGAAATTTTGGAGCAAGAAAAACTCGAGGCCAAACTTTAGCAAAAGCAACTCGAGTGGCACAAGGGGCAAGCAACGTGTAAGGACTTGCTACAATTGTGGCAACGTGAGTCATTTCGTTGCGGAATGCCCGTATGAGAAGAGGGAAGACAATGGTGGCAAGCTCATCCGAAAGGACAAGGCCAAGTCGTTCCCCAACAAGAACAACTTCACCAAGAAGACTCCTCCCAAGGCTTTGGTTGTGCAAGAAGAGTACAATGAGGATGATGACGATGATGAAGATGGTGAGTCGGTTGCCATGGCCTCCATTGCCATTGCAACAACGTCACGGGTGTCTCTCTTTGACTCACCCAACGAGAGCATCACCGCCAAGTGCCTCATGGCTAAAGCCACCAACAAGGTAACCTCCAACATCAAAACTACCATCATTAATCATCCTTCCCTGACGGATAGCATTAATGAACTTGAGGGAGCTAATGTGGAGGCTAACGAGTTTGAGGCCTTTATGGGCAAACTCAAGGGAAAATCCAAGAAGCACTTTGTTGCTCTCTTGGAACAACTTGGTGAAGCCAATGACATGATCGAGGCTCACGAAGACACCATCTCTAAGATGGAAGGGCATAGTCGTGACTATGCCGATGAGATTTCGGATCTTTCCAATTCTCTTGAGGAAGAGCGTGGTCTTCGTTTGGCTCTTGAGGAGTCACAAAATGTTGATCATGCTAAGTTAAAGAAAGATTATGATCATGTCCTCATTGTTGCTCGTGTGCTAAATTCCGAGAAGGCCAAACTCGAGGTTGGTCTTGCTAGACTCAAAGAGGAGTTTGATATACTTGACAAGACCCACAAGGCCTTGAAGGGTATTCACGCTAGTCTCAAGGAGTCTCATGATCAACTCCAAGTGAAGTAACTAAGGAGAAAGCAACTTTTCCTCATATGGTTCTAATTGATAATGCAAATGCTACTAACCCGTGTTGTGAGCATATACATCTTGTTGAGGAAAATGCTATGTTGAAGGAGCAGCTTGAGAGAGGTCTTGCAACTTGCATACAAGGCAAGAAGAACCTCAACGATCTCTTGATCAACCAAAAGGGAGGTGTGGCCAAGGAAGGGGTTGGGTACGTGCCCGACTCCAAGAACAAGAAGAAGAATGACAAGACCAAACGAGCTCCTCCCCTCATGCAATCCTTTGTGAGGGAGGGACAGAGTGCCCCCGAGGAGAAGAAGAAGAACAATGTCAAGAAGGGCAATGTCACCCCTCCCAACAAAGCCGGCGATTTTAACCCTTCTTATGTGTTATGTCGTGCTAGTGATGGGCATGTTTGTGCCAAATTTGTTGGTTCTCTTCATGAGTACATTGAATGGTCTATTTGGGTTCCTAAGACCCTTGTTACTAACATCAAAGGACCCATTACAAAATGGGTACCTAAAACCAAGCATTGATCTCTTGTAGGTGTTTTCTTCCGGTGGTGGATCATGGTTGCTCGATAGCGGAGCTACAAATCATATGACCAAAAGCAAGGACTTGGTGGTGGACGTGCACAAAGTTCCATCTATGCCCACCAATGTCGAGTGGGGTGACTCCTCATCTTCTACGGTATTGGGACTTGGCAAGGTGGTCATCTCTCATGATCTCACAATCGAGAAGGTCATGCTTGTTGAGTCCCTTGCATACAATTTACTTTCCGTTCGTCAACTTGCTATCATGGGCTTTGCCACTTTCTTTGATATCGATACCGTGGCCCTCTTGTGGAGCAAGACTCTTAAAGTAGCTTTTGTTGGGCATGTCGAGAACGGTCTCTATGTGATTAACTTTTCGGAGCGACCCACTAAGACCGCGACATGCCTAATGGCTAAAGTTGATGTGGGATGGCTTTGGCATCGCCGTTTAGCCCATGTCAATATGAGATCTTTGCAAAGTCTCCTCAAGGGGGACCATGTCCGTGGACTAACGAATGTTAGTTTTGCTAAAGATCGTGCTTGCAGTGCCTGTATCGAAGGAAAGCTACATGAGAAGGCTCACCCTCCCACGACTATCATTTATTCAAAGAGGCCTTTGGAGCTCCTTCACATGGATCTCTTTGGGCCTCCATCCTTCGATAGTCTTGGAGGTAGGAAGTATTGCTTGGTGATTGTGGATGACTACTCAAGGTACACGTGAGTGTGATTCCTCAAGAGGAAGAGAGAGACCCAACAAACCATCATTGACTTTGCAAATGAAGCACAGCGTCAACACAATGCAAAGATCTTGACAATAAGAAGTGACAACGGTACCGAGTTCAAGAACTACACCTTGGATGAATTTCTTAGTGATGAGGGAATCAAGCATCAATATTCCGCACCATAAACCCCTCAACAAAACGGTGTTGCGGAGAGGAAGAACCGGACGTTGATGGATGCAGCAAGGACCATGATGGCGGAGTTCAAGTCTCCGTACAACTTTTGGGCCGAAGCCATCAACACCGCATGTCATGCATCCAATCGGCTCTATCTCCGCAAGGGCTTGAACAAGACTCCATACGAGATACTCACCGGTAACAAGCCCAACCTCAAGTACTTCCGGGTATTTGGGTGTAGGTGTTTCATTCTCAAGAAAGGTGTTAGGTTGTCTAAATTTGAGGCTAGAGCTTATGAGGGCATATTTGTTGGCTATGCTACAAACTCTCATGCTTACCGTGTCCTCAATAAATCCACGGGACTTATTGAGGAGACGTGTAACGTGGAGTTTGATGAGAATAACGGCTCCCAAGTGGAGCAAAGTGGCACTTGTGATGTAGGTGATGAAATTCCTCCCCAAGCCATAAGAAGAATGGGTGTTGGCTTTATCCTACCCATTGAAGAACCCCTTGTGGCCGAAGGGGAAGGACAAAGCTCCACTCAAGTGGAGACATCACCAACCCAAGGCCCACACACTTCCGAAGAACAACATGGAGGCTCTCATCCTCAAGAACATGACCAAGGGCAAGATCATAGTCAAGACGGTGTGGACACACCAAGTGATGCCCAAGGTCAAGTTCTCTCCCCCGAGCAAGTTCAAGATCAAGAACAAGTTCATGACGGCACTCAAGATGATCAAGTAACCGCTCCTCAACTCACCACCGAGGAGGAATTAGAGCGTCGTGCCGCCAAGGTTGCTTCCAAGCTCTCCACCAAGGATCATCTCATGACGAATGTGCTTGGAAGCTTAAGAAAGGGGGTAGGAACTCGTAGACAATTCGCAAATTATTGTGAGCATCACGCGTTTGTCTCTTGTGTGGAACCCCACAAGGTCTATGAAGTGCTAGAAGACCCGGACTGGCTCAACGCCATGCATGAAGAACTCAACAACTTCGAGCGCAACAAAGTGTGGAGATTAGTGCCAAGACCAACCGGGAATCACAATGTCATGGGATTATCATTCGCAACAAGGCTCGTCTGGTAGCACAAGGCTACTCCCAAATCGAGGGTATCGACTACGGTGAAACCTTTGCTCCCGTTGCTCGTCTTGAATCCATTCGCATGTTGATTGCATATGCTTCTCATCATAACTTTAAGTTACAACAAATGGATGTGAAGAGTGCTTTTCTTAATGGTCCCATTAATGAATTGGTTTACGTCAAGCAACCCCCCGAGTTCGAGGATCCCTACTTTCCCGATCATGTGTATCAACTCGATAATGCACTCTATGGCCTTAAACAAGCCCCACGTGCGTGGTATGACCACCTTAGCGAGTTGTTACAAGACCGTGGTTTTGAAGTTGGGCTAATCGACCCCACTCTTTTTACTAAGAAGGTCAAAGGGGAGTTGTTTGTGTGCCAATTATATGTTGATGATATTATCTTTGGTTCTCCTAACAAAGCTTTCAATGAGGAATTTGCCGCTCTCATGACCTCAAAGTTCGAGATGTCCTCCATGGGAGAGTTGAAGTTCTTTCTAGGGTTCGAAGTGATGCAAAGAAGAGAAGGAACCTTCATCAATCAATCCAAATACACTAAAGACATGCTCAAGAGATTCAAGCTAAGTGACGTCAAGCCAGCTTCCACTCCAATGCCCACCAAGTGCCAACTTGACTTAGATCCCAATGGTAAAGTGGTGGATCAAAATGTATGTCGTTCCATGATTGGATCCTTGCTTTACCTTTGTGCATCTAGACCGGACATCATGTTGAGTGTGGGAATTTGTGCACGGTTTCAAGCCGCACCTAAGGAAAGTCACTATGTGGTGGTCAAATGAATCTTTCGATATTTGGTTCATACCCCAAACTTTGGCTTATGGTACCCAAGAGGATAAAACTTCAAGCTTGTAGGGTACTCGGATTCCGATTGGGCGGGAGACAAAGTGGATAGGAAGTCCACTTCCGGAGGGTGCTAATTCCTTGGTTGCTCTTTGGTAAGTTGGTCTTCCAAAAAGCAAAGCTGTGTGTCTCTCTCGTCCACTGAGGCGGAGTATGTTGCCGCTGGTAGTTGCTGTGCTCAACTCCTATGGATGAGGCAAACTTTAAAGGATTACGGTGTAACTTGTGACAAAGTGCCTCTTTGGTGTGACAATGAAAGTGCCATCAAGATCTCTCTCAACCCGGTGCAACACTTCAAGACAAAGCATATTGAGATCCGGTATCACTTCATCCGGGATCACATTAGGCGAGGAGAGATCGAGCTCAACTACGTCAATACTCATGATAACCTTGCAGATATCTTCACGAAGCCCTTGGATGAAGCAAGATTTCACGAGTTAAGGCAGGAGCTAAATATCATCGATTTGAGCAATGTTGCTTGAACCCTTGCACACCCCACCATACTCAACGTGTTGTCCTATTTAGATGTAGGCATGGACATAGGGGGAGTGATGTTCTCTCAATGAACTCTCCCTCCCCCCATTATGCATAAATCAATCAAGTCTTTCACATTAGCCATGTTTGATAGTACTTGTGCTTCAAAGACGAGTTTTGGTCATGGACCCAAGGATAATTCTTCGCGGTGCCATACCAATTGACTCAAACATAGGTGGCTACGGCCACCGCCCTCTCTTTTGGAGAGGTGGTGTAACACCCCTAGACCGATGTGCCAGGTGTCTTTCAGTTATTCGCTGTCGTTGCCATGTCATTTGCTTGCGTGTTGCATATTGTCATGTCATCATGTGCATTGCATCATCATGTTTTCGAAACTTGCATCCGTCCCGGCCTCCTCGTTCTCTCCATTGTCCGTTCTGAGCCCAGACACACTTGCACGCGCCCGAAATATTATTTTATAAGTGGCCAGAAAATGTTCTCGGAATGGGTTGAAAGTTGGCGTGTGGTCTTATTATAGTGTAGGAAGACCTCCTGCCAAATTTCATCGCATTCGGAGTCCGTTTGACGCCCCAACGGATAACTATAGCGGCAACAGTAGCCGGTCTTTACGTCGGACGTTTTCGGTCTCCGGAAACAGCCGTCGGGCCTCCCTCTCTTCTCTTCTCTCAGCTCGAGACCGTCTACACAGCCCACTACTCACCGCCAGGCCCTACCTAACCTCTCTTGTCAGCCCGCGACCCTCCTCGCGCGCGCTCGAAAGCTGTCCCGGACCCGACTCGGGCTGTCGCTACCGTTGTGTCCGGATCATCTCCAAACGTCTACAAAACGTCACCGTTTTCTTATTTGGACTCCCTAGATATTTTATTCGCGACCGTCTGATTACGATCGGAGGGATCCGATAGCCCCTAACTATTTCCACCTGCCATATATATACTAGTTCCAACCCTAATAATCAGGAGCCTTGTCCCATCCATCCCATCATGCGCCGCCACCCACTCAAATCTCTCGGGATCCATTCCCCAACCCCCCGCTCCTCCTCAGTTTTCACGCCCGACCAATCAACCTTTTTCTGCCCGATTCTTAGATCGAGCTTGGCTCGATCCCGAGCTCCTCAACGTCGCCGTTCAGCGAGTCACCAGACCAGCCCCAACGGAGTTGCCTCGTCCTGCGTCTCCTTTCTCTACTGCCCCTCCTCCCGTTCTTCCTTCTTCCCCTACCTCTCTGTGTAATCTCCCTCTCTCCCTGTACTTCATCACTGCAGGAACGACGCCATGGCCGTTGAATGAAGCTTCTCCTCCATGGATCCTCGCCTCCGCGCCCCTGATCCGGCCTCCCATCCTCGGATCCATCCTCCCGCGTCCACCCCACGCCTCGTTCGTCCCTGGGGACTCCTGCTACGCCAGGTCCACCAGCTCCGTCGCTGCAGGGAACGAGGAGCATGCCGCCCCGAGGCATGGACCCCAGCGTCAGGTCCCATGCCGCCGCCGTCCGAAGCCTCGCTGTCGTTTTTCTTCAGATACGAGAAGACCAGCGCCACACCACTGCTTCCTCTCCGTTCCCCTTGCCCATCCACTCGTCGCCGGAGACCCCAGGCTAGCCGCCGCCGCGCTACGGTACCTGCTCCATGCCGGACTCGGCTTCCTCATCGCCCTCCAGCAACGGCCAGAGCGCCAAGTCCCTCCGCATGGACCCCGCAGCCCTGGCCTCAACTCGCCGCCGGATCCGCTTCCTCTCGGCGCCCACGACGAGCTCCGCCCAGTCTCCCCACGCCCCGCCGCCCGCTGTCTCCTCTGCATCGCGCCAGCGCGCCTGACCTCTTCGTCGCGCTGTTCCCCTATTTCTGCGTGTGAGAAGGACGACCAGCGCCAAGTCCCACAACGCCCGTTGACCGCGTCGTTGCCTCGTTCGATCCAGCCTGCCAGCGCAAGATCGCACCAAGGCCCAGCGCGCTAGCCTCCCTTCTGCCCGGCCTCACCTCACCGTCGAACTGGGCTGAAGCCCATGGTGAGCCTCCCCAGCGCCTCCTTTGTTTTCCTCTGATTGGCCCTTCATGCACCAGATTCGGCCCAGTTCCTGTTTTTCTTCAGATCTGCGATTTTAGCAATTTTCCTGAGACTGCAGTTTTACAGAAAAGTCCCCCTGGTTCATGCATTTAATAACTCACTAACCGTGCATTGGATTCAAACAAACGTAACATGAAAGTTGCTTAGAATTTTGTCTAGTTTCATAATATGTCACTTTCATCCATGTTTAAAATGTTTAAAATGCTGTTTGGTTAAATTTGCTCCTATGCCATGTTAAAATGCTTTAATTCATAACTAAATAACCGTAGCTCCAAATTTAATAAACTTTATATGTAAATGGGGTAGAATTTTGCCTAGTTTAACATGGTGCACTCATCTTGCATGTTAAACAACTCTAAAATATGGTTTAGGGCAGAACAGGACCTAACCTAATATATGCACATGAGGAGTTTCCGGATTTGTTGTTCGTTGCTTCCGGCCTCATTTAACCTTGACTGGATACGTAGTTTTCATTTGTTTCACCCTATTGCCATGTTTAACAACATTCAATATTGTTGGGTACATAAACGAGATCGAACTAAATGATTGATGTGGTGTTCCGTCAATATGCAACTCGTTGCATATTGAGCTCCACCTAATTTGTAGTATTGCTTGTGCATTTTGCCATGCCATTTATCATTAAACCGGACATGCATCATACTTGTTTGCGCATCGTGCCATGCTTATGTGATGTTTGTTCACCATGATTGTTTGCTTCTTTCCGGTGTTGCTTCTTCGGGTTGGTTCCGATAACGTCCTGTTGTGAGGATTCATTCGACTACATCCGTTTGTCTTCTTCATGGACTCGTTCTTCTTCCTTGCGGGATCTCAGGAAAGATGATCATACCATCGAAATCACTACTATCTTTGCTTTGCTAGATGCTCGCTCTTTTGCTATGCCTATGCTGCGATACCTACCACTTGCTTATCATGCCTCCCATATTGTTGAACCAAGCCTCCAACCCAACTTGTCCTAGCAAACCATTGATTGGCTATGTTACCGCTTTGCTCAGCCCCTCTTATAGTGTTGTTAGTTGTAGGTGAAGATTGAAGGTTGTTCCTCGTTGGAACATGGAGATGTTGTTCCTTGTTGGAACATGTTTACTTGTCGGGATATCACAATATATCTTACTTAATTAATGCATCTATATACTTGGTAAAGGGTGGAAGGCTTGGCCTTATGCCTAGTGTTTTGTTCCACTCTTGCCGCCCTAGTTTCCGTCATATCGGTGTTATGTTCCCAGATTTTGCGTTCCTTACGCGGTTGGGATATAATGGGAACCCCTTGACAGTTCGCCTTAAGTAAAGCTCTTCCAGCAATGCCCAACATTGGTTTTACCATTTGCCACCTAGCCTTTTCTTTTCCCTTGGGAGTCGTGCTCCTGAGGGTCATCATTATTTTACCCCCCGGGCCAGTGCTCCTCTGAGTGTTGGTCCAACTTGTCAGCCGCCGGTGGCCACCAGGGGCAACTCTGGGCTGGCCTACCGGAAGTTTAGACAATCCAGTGTGCCCTGAGAAAGAGATATGTGCAGCTCCTATCGGGATTTGTCGGCACATTCGGGCGGTGTTGCTGGTTTAGTTTTACCCTGTCGAAATGTCTTGTTGTACCGGGATACCGAGTCTGATCGGAGTGTCTCGGGAGGAGGTATATTCCTTCGTTGGCCGTGAGAGCTTGTGATGGGCTAAGTTGGGACACCCCTGCAGGGATTTGAACTTTCGAAAGCCGTACCCGCGGCTATGGGCAGATGGGAATTTGTTAACGTCCGGTTGTAGAAAACTTGAAGTTGATCTTAATTAAAATACATCAACCGCGTGTGTAACCGTGATGGTCTCTTTTCGGCAGAGTCCGGGAAGTGAACACGGTGTTGGAGTTATGCTTGACGTAGGTTGTTTTAGGATCACTTCTTGATCATACTTTCTCGAACGTGCTTTGCCTTCTCTTCTCGCTCTCATTTGCGTATGTTAGCCACCATATGTGCTAGTCGCTTGCTGCAGCTCCACCTCATACCTTTACCTTACCCATAAGCTTAAATAGTCTTGATCGCGAGGGTGTGAGATTGCTGAGTCCCCGTGACTCACAGATACTTCCAAAACCAGTTTGCAGGTGTCGTTGAGTCCGTGCAGATAACGCAACCAAGCTCAGGAGGAGCTCGTTGAAGATCTTGTCCTTTGTCTTGCTTCGTTCTAGTTGATCAGTAGTGGAGCCTAGTTGGGGTCGATCGGGGACCTTTGTCGCTTTTGGGGTTCTTCTTTTATTTTGGTTCCGTAGTCGGACCATGAGTGTATTTGGATGATGTAATGTTTTATTCATGTAATTGTGTGAAGTGGCGATTGTAAGCCAACTATGTATCTCTTTCCCTTAGTATTACATGGGTTGTGTGAAGATTACCTCACTTGCGACATTGCTTTCAATGCGGTTATGCCTCTAAGTCGTGCTTCGACACGTGGGAGATATAGCCGCATCGAGGGCATTACAGGTGGTGTCTCGTGGTTGGTTCGTTTGTCGTGTGCCTTTCTGGTTTTGTGGGTTGTGTGGTCTTGTGGTGTCGTGTTGGCTCAGAGTGTTTTGTGCAAAGATCCAGTTTTTCGTGTGCTCGAAATGTGCATCTTCTTGAGCTCACGGTACTACCGCGTCTGGCCGCAGTACTACTGCTTTGGGAGGCACGGTACTACCGCGCCACAGCACGGTACTACCGCTCTGGTGCGATACTTCGGAAGTACCGCGCCGGGCGGTACTACCATGTCTGGGCACGGTACTACCGCACCGTCGAGGGTGCGTGGGGGTTATGACTCGGACAGGGGAGTTCCAACTCCCCATATCACGTCTCTCTCTCTCTCAAGAACGGCGCTGGAGGCCCTCGCCGGATCTCCGTCTCCGGCCACTCTCCTCGGATTCTGACCGGTGGGATCGTTCCCCACCACTTCCTCTTGCCATGGACCAAGGTTTTTTCCCCAAATCCCTCTTTTTCTTGGCTGTTCTCTTGCTTCTAGGTTTTTGGGGAGAAACTTGTCGTTCTTGAGATTTTAGGCCAAATCTGTGCAAGAGTAGGATGCAGGAGAGTCGTGATGCGTAGGAAACATACTTGATATGCTGTCTTGTGGTAGCTTTGTCCAACCGTAGTACCACCATGGTTTCGCGGGCTTTTTCAGATTTGAACCTGTTCAGATCTGACGCGGTGTGGTACTACCATGCCTAATGTGCCGTACTACCGCTCTTGCAGTACTATCGCTCTGCAGACATGGTACTACCGCGCCAGCCGCGGCGCTAAGGTCGTACTACCGCTCCTACACCCGGTACTACCATGATCTTGCACGGTACTACCGCGTCTAAGAGCCGTACTACTATCTTAGCTCCGCATCACTTGGCAGTACTACCGTAGGGATCAAATCTCTCTCTAGGCATTTATCATGTGTGCTTTCTGCTTGTTTCACTTGCTTTGTTGTGGTCTTTGCATTAATCTCTCTTGGCTGTTGTGGGTGTTTTTGCGTTCTGTGTCTCAGGTGGTGGCTCTCGCCGTTCCAATCCCAGTCGTGACACTGGCTCCAAGCGTCTGCGCAACCCCCAAGATGAAGCCCAGAGGGCTCCAATGCCCCCAAGCGCAATGTCAAGACCACTGCCAGCAAGCAAAAGGAACCTGCTAAGGGCATGGACGAGATTTCTGTCACTGAGTATGTCGAATGCCGGAAGGTCAATCCCTATGTGACTCCTCGAGCTGTGCTTAGAGGCACTGAGATGTTTTGGAACAAGCAACAGGTTCTCATCTATCTGGATGTAATCAAGAGCAAGCAAAATACACTCGTGGAGGTCAAGTAGATAGACATGCATCACATGCGGAAGGACAAGTTTCATGACTATTTTGGAGAGGCTCTGGACTTGGTGGAGCAGTTTGCTATTGAGCCGGTGATCTCTTTTCACCTTGACTATGACCCTAAGCTCATCTATCAGTTCTTTGCCTCAGTGTACTTTCATCCTGAGGAGGAGCGGAGGATGACCTGGATGACCAATGGCCGTCAGCTGTCTGCTACATGGAAAGAGTTCATGGATCTGCTGCACATTCCTGATGACGGGCTTCACACCCCCGTTGGCGTTCGCCCCCATGCCAACTCTGAGTCTGCCAACAAGAACCTGCTTCAGCCCTTCCTTGTTGAGAAGGTACTCCCCAATGGCAAGTCATATTGGGTGTTAAACTCCTTTCTGGATATCATGCATCGCATCTTCCGCAACACTCTGTTCCCACGCATTCGCGACAAGGACAAGGTACATGCATATCTAGTGGACATGTTGCTCTTGTGTGCAGAGGCACGTTCTTCTCAGACTCAGCCACTTGATGTCTCACACATCATGTGGTGTGAGCTTCGGTTTGCGGTGTTCACTCGCAAGGTACCTATCTATGGACCGTACCTGTTTCTGCTGCTCTCCACCACTTGGGAGAAGATGTACCCGGGTGATGAGTTCCTTGCTCCAGACTAGATTCGCCATGAGTCCATCAGCCTCCGCGTCAAGCCCAACTGGGCCAACACCACTACCCGTGTTGAGGCCTCTTCTGCTAGGAGGGATGCTGGTGAGGGGGAGGCTGCTGCTGAGAATGTTGCTGAGGACCGTGCTGCTAGGTCCACCACTTCTTCCTCTGAGCCGTCATGGGCCAAGAAGCTAAAGGACAAGATGAAGACTTTCTTCTGCATGCAGGCGAAGGGACAGTACAGGGCTCACGTGGCAGACAAGGAGAGTCGTCGCCGTGACAAGAAGGTTATGAGGCTCTTTGGAGAGGATGTGTCTGGCGGGTCTAAGGACATCATCACACCTGAGGCTGCCTGGATGTCAAAGCAGGGATACAAGTGGACCAGTTCAGAGGATGACCTCGAGGAGACTATCCCCGCCGCTGAGTCTGACGAGGAGCACGAGGAGCAGTGGGACGACTTCTCTGCCTGAGCCACCCCGTGTGTGTAGGTGTCCTCTCTGCCTTTTTGGCGTCTCAATGCCAAAGGGGGAGAGAGTGTAGGGATTTGCGTTGTGTTGTGCTTGTTGCGTTTATTTGCTTTGTCTTTTGGACCTCGTTTGTGCTTGGTTGCTCTTATTGGTTTGTGCTTTCAAGTCCTTTCCTTCATATGGTGTAAGACATATGCACTTTATCTATCGTAGTTAACTTATATGTGTGCTATCTTGTCTAGTGATAGATATGCCTTGTCTCTATAATATAGGGGGTGCTCTGTTCCTAGTATTCGTGTGCCATGCAGTCCATAGCACTCACCTAGGTGGCACACATCTAGGGGGAGCCCGTCTATATTATAGAGAGTAGGGGTTTGCATTTACTTAATAGTATTTTCTTTGTGCAAATCCTGTTTTGTCATCAATCCACCAAAAAGGGGGAGATTGTAAGGACACATTTATCCCTAAGTGTTTTGGTGATTGATGACAACGCATTTGCGGACTAATCGTGTGCCATAAGTATTCCAGACACTTCTTTGCTAGGCACAAGACGATTGGGTGCCCCTCGATGACTGACGAAGACGACGTCTTTTCTACGTTTCTTTTTGGTGGATTTGAGTCGTAGGAAAGCCGTACTATTAAGAGGGGGTCCGCGTTGGAAAGGTTTGGGTGGAATCATCACGTACATGTCTCCTTCTTCTCCCCTCCCTCTTCCTTGGAGCTTCCTCCATTTTCTTGCCTCCCTTGTCTGGCTGCCGTTGTTGGTTGCGGTAGTACTGCTCCCAGGTCATCCGTAGTACCGTAGGCATCCGCGGTAGTACCGCGCGGTGGCGCGGTAGTACCGCAGGTGCCCACGGTAGTACCGCTCCCCTGGAGCCGCACTACAGCTGCCCACCAGGCTAGTGCCGCCCCTTTGCGGTAGTAGGAGCGGATGTAATTTTTTACATCCGCACCGACCGCGGTAGTACCGTTTCCGCCGAGTGGTAGTACCGCGCTATGCAGTCAGGCAGTAGTACCGCCCCTCCGCATTACTACTGTGTCGGGTTTTTGCTACTTCCGTTTCTTTGCGGATGTTGGCACGGAAGTTTCCCTTCTCCCCTGGCTGGGATTTTTGCCTCGCGGTAGTACCGCATGGGGGGCGGAAGTACCGCCCCCAGCTCCTGTGCGTCTGTTTATCGGTTCTGTGCTGGGGTTGCGGCAGTACCGTGGGTCGGTACGGTAGTACCGCACAGCCTTGCGGTAGTACCGTTTGGTTGCAAGCAGTAGTACCGCGCGGCCTTGCGGTAGTACCGCTGGCCAGGCGCGGTAGTACCGCTGGCCGCGGGCTGGTTGGTGGGTAACGGTTGGATCTTTTCCACACACTATATAAGGGGTCCCCTTCTTCCCCGTTGACTCACCTCTTCCACCACTAAGCTCCATTATTGCTCCAAGCTCCATTTTTCGCCCGATCTCACTCCCTAGCCAACCAAACTTGTTGATTTGCTCGAGAGTGGTTGAGAAGGCAACGATCTACACTTCCACCAAGAGATATTTGATTCCCCCACTAATCCCTTGCGGATCTTGTTAATCTTGGGTGTTTGAGCATCCTAGACGGTAGAGGTCACCGTGAAGCCATAGTCCATTGTGGTGAAGCTTCGTGGTGTCGTTGGGAGCCTCCAATTGAGTTGTGGAGATTGCCCCAACCTCGTTTGTAAAGGTTCGGTCGCCTCCTCCAAGGGCACCAATAGTGGAATCACGACATCTCGCATTGTGTGAGGGCGTGAGGAGATTACGGTGGCCCTAGTGGCTTCTTGGGGAGCATTGTGCCTCCACACCGCTCCAACGGAGACGTACTTCCTCTCAAAGGGAAGGAACTTCGGCAACACATCCTTGTCTCCACCGTCTCCACTCTTGGTTATCTCGTGCCTTTACTTGTGGAAGCTTATTTGTTTCATATATCTTGCTTGCTTGTGTTCCTATCCGTGTTGCATCATATAGGTTGCTCACCTAGTTGCACATCTAGACAACCTTCTTTGATTCAAAGTTTAAATTGCTAAAGAAAAGAAAAAAATTGTTAGTTGCCTATTCACCCCCCCTCTAGTCAACCATATCGATCCTTTCAAAGAGTGTCAAACCCAACGAGGAGTAGAAGGAAATGACAAGTGGTTTTCAGCAAGGTAATGTCTGCAAGTGCTGAAATTATAAGTAGCTGAGTAGTTTGATAGCAAGGTAATTTGTAAGGAGTAAGTAACGATAATAGTAGCAAAAGTGCAGCAAGGTAGCCTAATCCTTTTGAGGCAAACCGGTCTGTTATGATAAGCAAAGCGTTCTTGAGGGTGGGAATTTCATCTAGTCACTTTCATCATGTTGGCTTAATTCGTGTTCGGTACTTTGATAATTTGATATGTGGGTGGACCGGTGCTTAGGTGTTTGTTCTTACTTGAACAAACCTCCTACTTATGATAAACCCTCCCGCAAGCATCCGCAACTACGATAAAAGTATTAAGAATAAATTCTAACCATAGCATTAAACTTTTGGATCCAATCGGCCCCTTACAGAATAGCGCATAAACTGGGGCTTAAGCTTCTATCACCCTCGCAACCCATCATCTAATTGCTACCCCACAATGAATTCCCTTAGGCCCAAATATGGTGAAGTTTCATGTAGTTGACGTTCACATGACACCACTAAGGGAATCACAACATACATACTATCAAAATATCGAACACATAACAAGTTCACATGATTACTTGCAACAGGATTTCTCCCGTGACCTCAAGAACAAAAGTGACTACTCACAAATGATGAACATGCTCATGATCAGAGGAGTATTAAATAGCATATTGGATCTGAACTTATAATATTCCACGAAATAAACCATATAGTAATCAACTACAAGATGTAATCAACACTACTAGTCACCCACAAGCACCAATCTATAGTTCCGGTAACAAGATTGAACAAAAGAGATGAACTAGGGTTTGAGAGGAGATGGTGTTGTTGAAGACATTGATGGAGATTGCCCTCCCCGAGATGGGAGAGTTGTTGGTGATGATGATCACGATTATTTCCCCCTCCGGGAGGGAAGTTCCCCTGGAAGAATCGCTCTGCCGGAGGGCAAAAGTGCTCCTACCCAAGTTCCGCCTCGAGGCGGCGGCGCTCCGTCCCGAAAGTCCTCCTCCTATTTTTTTCTAGGTCAAAAGTACTTATATACTAGAAGATGGGCACCAGAGGTGGGCCTGGGTGAGCACAACCCACCAGGGCGGGCCTGGGCTCCCTGGCGTGCCCAGGTGGGTTGTGCCCACCTGGTGGACCCCCTCTGGTACTTATTGGCTCCAATATTCCTCATATGTTCCATAAAAATTCTCCATGGATTTTCAGCTCATTTGGAGTTGTGCAAAATAGGTGGCCTAACGTAGCTTTTCCAGGTCCAAATTTCCAGTTGCGGGAATTCTCCCTCTCTGTCTAAACCTTGCATATTATGAGAGAAAAGGCGTTATAATTAGTCCAAAAAGCATTATTATGGATAAAAACATTGTAAATAACAGTAAGAAAACATGATACAAAATAGACGTACCAACTCCACCAAGCTTAGACCTTGCTTGTCCTCAAGCGAAAAGCAAAATCGAAAAACATGTCCACATGCTTTGAGAGAGAGGTGTCGATAAAAACAAAATACATGCATAGAAGCATCATGTTGATTATTATAATAGCAACAAGATTAAACATAAGACTTTTATCATAAAACTTTTATCATATACTTCTTATGAATAATTAACAATTCATCACACAGTTGAAGTATAAAGCAAAAACTCTATTAGAAACCAACAAACTATGTTCTCAGTCAACTTTGCAACTACAATTCATCATCTTTTCAGGAAGGGTCACATATCAGAGCCTTTAGGCAAGTCCACATACTCAACCATCATATAGTCTTCTATGATTGCTAACACTCACCGCGTACACATGGGCAAAACGTTTCAACCGGACACATAGGAAGAAAGGGGAATATAGTTTCGCCTCCCAACGTACTCACCTCAAGGGTGATGTCAACAATAATAACTCATGCTATCTATATTCAGCTGGACATATGTGCCTAGATATTTCCTCACCACATGATGCTTTCCAAAGGAGAAAAATAAAAAGGACTAGAAGGAAAACTTTGACTGTTTGCATAAAAGTAAATACATAAAAGTAAAAGATAGGCCCTTCGCAGAGGGAAGCAGAGGTTGCCATGCGCTTATTTTCTTGTATGCTTAACCCCTTAGTGCAAAAGAACTTCACATTACATTGCCCCTTGTGATAGCGACCTTTATTATGTAGTCTGTCACTACTACAGGATGCTACTAACGCGACACTACGATCAGAGACCCTTCGATGAAACTGTGTGCGATGCCATAATCGCAAATAGTGGTGTAAAAAACCTGTCAAAAAAGGTGCAAAACGTTTGTGATGGAGGATGCATCAAACACGATTTAGATTTTAGTTGCGTCTGCGATGCAGGGCACATGGTTCAGCTTAATTAACTGTTTGCGATGAGGAGGAACAAAAGAAACGGGTAGCCAGATGAAGGTGTGTGCGATATACAACATACGGTTCACTCGGGTGAACTGTTTGTGATTAGGCAACACAAAAGAAACGGACAGCCAGATCAAAGTGTGTGCGATATACGGCATGCGGTTCACTCAGATGAACTGTTTGCATTGAGACATGAGAACAGAAACTGTTCAACTTAACAAGATGTGTGTGATAAGCGGCAAATAGGACAGTAATCGGAAACGTGTGCGAAGACCGATAACAACACAGATGATTACTGCTAACAAGCCGTGTGTGTTGTGAGCAAACAGTTGTGATTGATGAAAATATCACCAATGGGTTCCATTGTTTAGTCTGTGTGCGATTTGATTTTCTTTGTCCACACAACATCTACGCTCTGTCTATAGAGCATCAACATATATACTTAAAAAGATAGCATTGCATAACCAAATTAAGCATACAATTACACAAGTGACTACACACATAACATTTCCACACACCAAAGTAAGCAATTACATACATACGAAAGTAGGAGAAACGAGGATCTAATCATCTACTTATTGTTGTGATGACGCTTGCCATTGCACTGCTTCCGGCTGGATCCCTAGACATTTTGGGGAAGGAGGCACTTCCTCATGTCAACTATCTGCCTGTACTGTTGTAGCTCGTGTATGCCTCCTTGGCCGTGTACACAACATGAGCTTTGTCGAGTTTCTCCATCTAGGCCGAGTGACAGGTACACTTGTCCTTGTTTCATGAATCCTTCATGTCTCTATAATAGGGGTCGATGGTGGCCTCGGCGAGGTGAACCAGTGAGTCCTTCTCATGCTCCTTGCTGCCCCAGATCTTGTATTGGCCCTAGATGTCGACAAGATTCTGGCAGGCGATGCCTGAATTATTGAGCGCCTTTATATGATTGGTGATGTCCACCGTAGCGAACATGTAGTGGGGGCTGTGGACAAACCTAGCAAAACGCTCGCAAGGCCTTGTGGCCAGGCAGTAGTGGTAGACTAGGACGTGGTGGCGCACGCACATCTGGGCGACGGTGACCTTGGGACGAGACCCAGCATGAGCGCGGGTGCACTCGAGGTCGAACCCGACCACCTTGTACTTCTACTTGGCAAGCAACAGCTCCATGATATGGATGGAGTGCTCCACCCAGATCGGGTCGTTGGTGTACGCCACCGAGACGTCCATGAACCTTCTATGGTCCACCACGACACGCATGGTGAACTGCTTCTCGTCGTCGGGAGCCGCTCGAAGCGCCATTGGAGCCGCGCAGGATACCCTCTAAGAATTTCTCGTGGTGGGTGTGCTTCTTGCAATGGTGGGGCACGATCGAAAGGTTGGCCGCTGTAATAAATGGGGGTCGACCGGCCTGTAATCGTCACGTCTTGTGACGGCGTTCATAGCGGAGGATTCCAGTGCACGCTTGACAACACCGCACCACACGCATGGGCTCGAAGAGGCACCAAATGTATCATCGGTGAGCCTGTTCCTGCGCTACCACACAGTTTATCGTGCAAGGTTCCTGCCCAGCTAGTTTGGCCATGCGTCGGCTAGAAGAGGGACAAATCGTGGGCGTTTATGGCAAAAACCTTTGTAAAAACGAAGTGTGTGGAATGACTTCGGTCATAAGTTTACCCGTGGGTGATAAGGTCAAAGTTACACAGAAGGGTGATGATGGACACTCGAGTGCAATAATTAATTCTGCGCTCTACAGGGCACACGGTGGAAGAAACCAACTGTGTGCAATAATGTCGAAGATCGCACTCGAGTTAGCTATACAGATCATGTGCTGTGAGATCGACAACGTAAACAAATTCGAGAATGGTTAATAAAATCTAAACCATTGCATATTAAGTTCAAAATAGTGGTACCAATATACGAGTCTCATACGATGCCATTTCAACGATTGTACCACAAAAGGTCGAACTATTACAAGGTTCAAATTCCAGAGTTATATGGCTCAAATTCAAAGATTACAAGGTTCAAACTGATATTAGAAATGAAATTCAGCTCATCAGCTGCAAACGCTCGCGTTGATTCGCTGAACATGGATATTAGAGAGGCTCAAACTAATATTACCACTTCTAAGTCTAGTTTCGAAACCTCACAATTTTTGCAAAGGGGTCAGCCACTGAGAAGTCATGTATGGGGTTGACACGATGACTTCCGATTACTCTATCATCAGAAGCTCCAAAATGAAATTCAGCATTTTTGGAGCCCATTCCATTCTGCCGGAGGCGCCGGCGCTGATCAACAAACCATTCATTTTTGCGAAATAAATGTAGGGAAAACCTCATTTCCTTCAGCACCCTTACTTTGAGAACAAAGAACCTGGTGAATATAATCTTCGGTAAGGTCCCTCGGTAGGAGTTCAAAGTAATTTATGAGAGATGCAGATCAAGGCATTCGACGTGATTGCTATATTTTATCACATCATCCACCACTCGGCCTAATCTTATCTGCAAAAGAAGAAAACGTGTTAGTGCCTACATGCAGTTTTGGACATTACTACATGCCTATTTGGTTTGCAGGATTTGTAAAATGCACTAACATGCCATCTTCGATCTGACATGATTAACATGGGCATTTGATTACATTCTAGAAAAATGTAGCCTTCTTCGCAAGAGGTTGGAGTGGATGAAAAGTTCCCTAAGAAAACTAGTACATATGAATCCAAAGGAGAAATTCTTATTGATTGTAAACATATGGATCAAGCAACCAATATGGGGGGGGTGGAACATGTATGTACTGAAATCCTCCAAAAGAATCCTTCAGAAGTCGTAGCACTTTTTCATTGTAAACTTGGAAAAAGGTGTCACAAATTGAAATCCCTTATGGTTAACACTGAACATGAAAGGAATATCACCTCGATATATAGCTTCTCCAGGCACGGAAAGCATCTCAGGAAACTGACAACTTGCTGCAGGTTGGGGCCGATAGATTCTAGTGCCAAGACCTTCACTGTGCGCAGTTTCAGGGTCAAGCTTGTCGGAATCATTTTCTGAATGACAGACAAACAAACATCTTCAAAATTGGAAATAATGTTAATTTGTAGAAGGAGAGGTAGAAGGCGACTATTGTACCTAAATGGGTGTGGATCCAATAACAAGTTTGGAGTATTTGTCAGACGAGTAGCCCACCACTTCCAATTTTAGCATAGAAATGGCATTGGTTCTTGTTGGACCTTCTTGATCAACTACAGGTAATCTCTCAAGTGCGGTGCGTCCTCAATGACCATACCATGGTACACATCTTGTGATGTCTTCCTGCCACACCAGTGCTACCTCTTGAGCACCGCGTTGGTTTTCCCTTGTAGAGGAAAGGGTGATGCAGCAAAGTAGCGTAAGTATTTCCCTCAGTTTTTGAGAACCAAGGTATCAATCCAGTAGGAGGCTACACGCGAGTCCCTCGCACCTACACAAAACAAATAAATCATCGCAACCAACGCGATAAGGGGTTGTCAATCCCTACACAGTCACTTATGCGAGTAAGATCTGATAGATATGATAAGACAATATTTTTGGTATTTTTATGATAAAGATGCAAAGTAAAATAAAAGGCAATGAAAATAACTAAGTGTTGGAAGATTAATATGATGGAAGATAGACCTGGGGGCCATAGGTTTCACTAGTGGCTTCTCTCAAGAGCATAAGTATTTTACGGTGGGTGAACAAATTACTGTTGAGCAATTGACAGAATTGAGCATACTTATGAGAATATCTAGGTATGATCATGTATATAGGCATGACGTCCGAGACAAGTAGACCGACTCCTGCCTGCATCTACTACTATTACTCCACACATCGATCGCTATCCAGCATGCATCTAGAGTATTAAGTTCATAAGAACAGAGTAACGCTTTAAGCAAGATGACATGATGTAGAGGTATAAATTCATGCAATATGATAAAAAAAAACCATCTTGTTATCCTCGATGGCAACAATACAATACATGCCTTACTGCCCCTACTGTCACTGGGAAAGGACACCGCAAGATTGAACCCAAAGCTAAGCACTTCTCCCATTGCAAGAAAAATCAATCTAGTAGGCCAAACCAAACTGATAATTCGAAGAGACTTGCAAAGATAACAAATCATACATAAAAGAATTCAGAGAAGATTCAAATATTGTTCATAGATAAACTTGATCATAAACCCACAATTCATCGGTCTCAACAAACACACCGCAAAAGAAGATTACATCGAATAGATCTCCACAAGAGAGGGGGAGAACTTTGTATTGAGATCCAAAAAGAGAGAAGAAGCCATCTAGCTAATAACTATGGACCCGAAGGTCCGAAGTAAACTACTCACACATCATCGGAGAGGCTATGGTGTTGTTGTAGAAGGCCCCCGTGATCGATGCCCCCTCCGGCGGAGCTCCGGAACAGACCCCAAGATGGGATCTCATGGATACAAAAAGTTACGGTGGTGGGATTAGGGTTTTGGCTCCGTTTCTGATCGTTTTGGGGTATGTATGTATATATAGGAGCAAGGAGTACGTTGGTGGAGCAACAAGGGGCCCATGAGGGTGGAGGGCGCGCTTGGGGGGTAGGCGCGCCCCCTACCTCGTGGCTTCCCTGTTGGTTGCTTGACGTAGGGTCCAAGTCTCCTGGATCATGTTCGTTCCGAAAATCACGTTCCTGAAGGTTTCATTCCGTTTGGACTCCGTTTGATATTCTTTTTCTGCGAAACTCTGAAATAGGCAAAAAAACATCCATTCTGGGCTGGGCCTACAGTTAATAGGTTAGAAAGAAAAATAATATAAATGTGGATAATAAAGCCTAATAATGTCCAAAACAGAAGATAATATAGCATGGAGCAATAAAAAATTATAGATACGTTGGAGACGTATCAACCAGCAACACACATAAATTGTCCGGAGAGTCATGGAGGTGATGTTGAAGGTACTCAACCCATTGATCACCTGAAGACGAAGGTACTCGAGTGTAGTACAACCACGGAGCAGGCGCTCCATGTCACCGTTTGAGAGGCAAACGGTGACGAGCTCGAGGTGCTTCAGT
Organism: Triticum aestivum; assembly: GCF_018294505.1. Classification (NCBI taxonomy): domain Eukaryota; kingdom Viridiplantae; phylum Streptophyta; class Magnoliopsida; order Poales; family Poaceae; genus Triticum; species Triticum aestivum. Next base: position 421,954,877 of record NC_057800.1, read on the forward strand.
CGTGGTAGAATAAGAGTGGGCGCGTCATTAAGGGGGGATGGAAGTTCCTGAACTTGGCGATGCGCAGCGTGGGCGCGAGGCAGAGTGCGGACATTGGCAATGAAAGAATATGCCCATCATCAAAAGTGAGCTCCTCAAGCTGATCTAGGGTGGGGGATCGGAACCAGTCGTCAAGCTTGGCTCTGTCCTTGTCGTTGGAACGGAACTTGCCCATTCTAAGGCCTATGGTTGGGCCAAGGTGACTACCGAGGATCTTGGAGAATGCATCCAAGCTTTTGCGATAGCCATAGCAGAGCTCGTGGGTGTTGATGAGGTCAAGAGGGTCGGAGTTCCATAGGGGGCGCCACCGCCGGAAAAGGACGGTTGTTCGCGCCCCATATTTGATTGGGAGGAGAGAGATGATGATTGTCAACATATCATCGGGGAGGCTGCTGATGAAGTGTAGGCGTGCTGGAGTCGCTTGCGGTTCTAGCTCGCCCCGCCTCCGCTTGTTGGCAGCCCTGTTCTCCACCTTTGGAGTCTCCTTGTCAGCGCCGCTTTCTGATAGAAATGGGAGTATAGGGAATATTTAGTTAAAATAGGGCAATAGAGAAGTGTATTGGTAACTAGAAGTTATTAGGTAGGAATATAGTAAGAAAAGGGAATAACAATTGGTTGCCTAAATACTACACAATTCATTTGACATTGTTGGGTAAGTCAACATGAAGATAGTTGAAAAGAAAACTTACTTCAAACAAAGTCTGGACGGATGATTTTGTCGGGGAAGTTAGCATATATCTCATGACTAGGCCCTTTTATGTGCAGTTCAATTTTAGTGCCAGCTTTCAGTACATAAAACTTAGAAATTTCTTTCCAAAAGCAAGTGCCAAAATAGGAGTCACCATGTTCATCAAGTCTGACAGTAGCAATGATTGTAAATCCATGGTTTGTGTGCAGTATGATCTCCATGCAATCTTGATCTATGTAAAGGGAAATATTGTGCACTACATAATCTGTTGCATAGCAAGGGATGCGCTGCAGAAAATGGTAGGATTGTTAAAGAAAATATGGTAACATGCAAATATGGGCCCAAATTGAAAGAACTGTACATTAGTTGAAATCGAAGGACAAAAATCTATAATTAAACAGTTAGGGTAAACATGATGTCATGGAAATATGAGAGTAATCGAAAGAACAATACATCATTAATTTTGCTAATATAGAAAGAAGAGGGGAAAAACCCTTTGACGTATATGGTGCATGTGGCACCTTTTATCCAAATGTAGCAATGTTTAGAATATGTTCAGTAAAGTAGGCCATGCCAACCAATTTAGGGTGAGATTGAACATACCACACGCATCCTCAAGTGATCTGGTACGGTGAGATGGAATCGCTGGCGGAGGTCGCAAAGTCCTGATGTGTCGGCACACTGTACATTCTATGAATGAAAGAAAACCCTCAAATCAGCTGGAATAAAATGAATTCATGGCGATTTCCGCCGGGTGATTACAGGAGGCAGATGAACTGGGATAAGAGATGAGATAATATCTCATTAAATTAGTTACCTTGTCGTCCATGAGAAAGAACCCTTAGTACGGCAGATTCCCCAACCGAGCGGAGCTGGGTTGACCGCGAGCAGCATCGAGAAAGTCGATGGCGATAGGCGGCGGCAAGCGGAAGTGGCGAAATGCGGTGGGCTTTGCCGGCAGCCTGGCGGCGACGGCAGGCGTCGAGCTAAGTGTTTAGTGGCACAATAGGTGGTGACATGGCATAGACGTGGGGAGCTTGTGTAGGTGTGAATGGGGACCGGAGGGGGTGGCGGGCGGGGTGAGGGTTTTTATGACATGGGGATGGTGAGGGTTTTCTTTTTTCTTTTTTGAATTGGGTGGTGAGGGTTTTCTATCCCACAAAGAATCTTGGGGGCGATAGTTTGCTAGAGTGAACTGTGTGTGATTGACGCAGCAGGCAAAATGAAAGTCATTCCACATGGTTCCAATTTTTGGAATCGTGTGTGATTGACGTACTACCTCCGTCCTGGTTTATTCGTCCCCTTTGTAATTTTTACCAAATTTTGACCAAATATTTAACTAAGAAATGTTTATGCATGTCACCAAAAATTATATCATTGAACACTATGCTCAAATACCCATCCTACGATATAATTTTTGCTGACGTGCACTAACATTTTTTCAATGAAACCTTTGGTCAAAATTTAACACAAATTACAAAGGGGACCAATAAACCAAGACGGAGCTAGATTCCATCAACCGAACTGGTTGCATCCATATCCCACGGTTAGACATAAGTAAACATAGATTAAACATACTCAGACATAGATAATAAGCGTACACGTACATAAGCATAGTTCAACCATAAGTACATAGTTCAACCATCATTAAGCATACTCAAGCATACATAGTTTGACCCATCCCACATCTCATCTCACATGCCGGCATGATCCTGAAGCTTCTCTAGGTACTCGGCGTACACGCCGTGCGGCACCCTGCGAGAATACTTCTGCTTGAAGGAGCCAACGACCTGTCCTCTTGCATGCGCTAGAACACTTAGATATGCGTCATGAAGCTTGTGGTTGCAAAATGGGCATCGATAGCCGCTGTTCCAGGTCCTAATATGCCTGTTATGCATTCCCGCATAAAGCTCGCTCAGGATTTGCCTCTTGTACCGCCTCTGGCCATCTTCATCCTCGTTGTCCACATCGTTAGACAGCACCTGTAGAAATAGTAAAACAAATTTGGCATCAAATCAATGATTACATGCCGTGAAGTAGGATTAGGAATTTATGGCTATTTATTTATACATATCCAGAGATTATGGTTCGATTTTTAAGCATAGTCGTCTATGTACAGACCAATCTTGATGAAAATAATGGCACAAACATATGTAGGTCATTCAAAATCAATTGTCAAGTCCCGGCTAGGAATTATTAGCACAAAACTAACCCTAGTCGGATTACTAGCAGAAATCATTTGCACAGATGAAACAACTAATCACTTACCACTTGTACCATTCAAACAATCAATACACTACATGGATCTAATGAAACTTACTCAGATTTCATGGATTGGGAGAACATAACCATATGATTTATATTCCAAAAAGGGGGGAGGCAGGAGTAACCAGAGAAACCCTATGATCTATTTGACACATAAATGGGTATAGATGACTAACCAGCTATCCGTCGTCGTCGGAGTCATCGCCGGAGTCATCGCCGGAGTCGTCGCCGGGGTCGTCACTAGAGTCAGTGTGGAACTCCGCCTCCGGCTGTGGAAGCTTGACGCCGTCGACGACGTCAGGGTGCAGCGATAACTCACCGGTGGTGACGGCAACCTCTGTCTCCATCTTCACGCTGTGCTCCAGTGCTTTAGCAGCCCCGGTGTCGCCACTCCCTCCGATGGGGCGCTTCGGCGGCATCCTCATACACTGATGGCTTTGAGGGCTGAGAGCGGCGTTGAGGATGTAAGCGGAGAGAGAGCATTGTGTGTGTGTGGCGAGGATGGGTGGGTGCGGCCGCTCGGGCGCACCATTAATATGGAGTAGTGGGAGTTGTGGGAGAGAGGCAGGCGGCGGTCAAACCGGTGGCTCGCCTCCCCAGCGAGCCTGTGCACCGGACTGCTAGAATGCCTACCAAAGTTTCACACAGCTACTCGCACGCCTCCCAATGACACTGCATAGCGAGCACGCCTCCATCAATTCACACACCTGCTCGCACGCCTCCCCGTCTGCCTGCGCGGCGGACTGCTCGCATGCGTCCCGTCAACTCACGCGTGCTCGCACGGCACACGGGTCATGCGGCGGCATGTATATTGTTTTTCTATTTTTATGATTAATGTTGCCGCTTTATTGCTTAACCGAAGCATGGCACGTATCCATTGTTGGTCTAACGCTCACAGTTCGAATAAATAATCCATTTGGAATATTGGCTCCCAATTAATAATAATCTCCCGTTTGTAATTAGATAAAGATCACATCAAAACTGGTCTCAAATTTGAAAAAGAAGTACAATGCCACTTTGTATTGGTGTCCATATGACAACACGATAAGTTTCATAAACTTCAAATAAGTTTTGGATGTACTAGAATTTAAAAATCAAGATTCTCAATGTTTGAAATTTGTTGCACGGGGAGTAAACATGCACCCAGTGAGACACATGTGTTTTGAAATCCATTTAGGTGCACTGTCACATGTGCATGTGATGACCCACAAGTGTAGGGGATCTATCGTAGTCCTTTCGATAAGTAAGAGTGTCGAACCCAACGAGGAGAAGGAAATGATAAGCAGTTTTCAGTAAGGTATTCTCTGCAAGCACTGAAATTATCGGTAACACATAGTTTTGTGATAAGATAATTTGCAATGTGTAACAAGTACTAAAAGTAAATAAGGTGCAGCAAGATGGCCCAGTCCTTTTTGTAGCAAAGGACAAGCCTGTACAAACTCTTATATAAAGGAAAGCGCTCCCGAGGACACATGGGAATTATCGTCAAGCTAGTTTTCATCACGCTCATATGATTCGCGTTCGGTACTTTGATAATTTGATATGTGGGTGGACCGGTGCTTGGGTACTGCCCTTCCTTGGACAAGCATCCCACTTATTATTAACCCCTCTTGCAAGCATCCGCAACTACAAAAGAAGCATTAAGGTAAACCTAACCATAGCATGAAACATATGGATCCAAATCAGCTCCTTACGAAGCAACTCACACACTAGGGTCTAAGCTTCTGTCACTCTAGCAACCCATCATCTACTTATTACTTCCCAATGCCTTCCTCTAGGCCCAAACAATGGTGAAGTGTCATGTAGTCGATGTTCACATGACACCACTAGAGGAGAGACAACATACATCTCATCAAAATATCAAATGAATACCAAATTCACATGACTACTTATAGCAAGACTTCTCCCATGTCCTCAGGAACAAACATAACTACTCACAAATCATAGTCATGTTAATAATTAGAGGGGTATTATTATGCATAAAGGATCTGAACATATGATCTTCCACCGAATAAACCAACTAGCATCAACTACAAGGAGTAATCAACACTGCTAGCAACCCACAGGTACCAATCTGAGGTTTTGAGACAAAGATTGGATGCAAGAGATGAACTAGGGTTTGTGATGAGATGGTGCTGGTGAAGATGTTGATGGAGATTGACCCCCTCCCGATGAGAGGATCGATGGTTATGACGGTGGCGATGATTCCCCCCCCCCCCAGGGATGTTTCCCCGGTAGAACAGCTCCGTCGGAGCCCTAGATTGGTTCCGCCAAGGTTCCGCCTCATGGCGGTGGAGTTCTATCATGTGAGCTTGCTTATGATTTTTTTTCCGGGCGAAAGACCTCATATAGGAGAATATGGGCACCGAAGGCCTGCCAGGGGGCCCACGAGGCAGGGGGGCGCGCCTAGGGGGGTAGGGCGTGCCCCCACCCTCGTGGATGGTGGGTGGCCCCCCTCTGGTGCTTCCTTCGCCCAATATTTTTTATATATTCTGAAAATGACTCTTGTGGAGTTTCAGGACTTTTGGAGCTGTGTAGAATAGGCCTGTAATATTTGCTCCTTTTCCAGCCCAGAATTGCAGCTACCGGCATTATCCCTCTTCATGTTAACCTTGCAAAATATGAGAGAATAGGCATAAGTGTTGTGACATAATGTATAATAATAGCTCATAATGCAATAAATATCGATATAAAAACATGATGCACAATGGACGTATCAACTCCCCCAAACTTAGACCTCGCTTGTCCTCAAGTGGAAGCCGAAATCGAAAAATATGTCCACATGTTTAGAGATAGAGGTGTCGATAAAATAAAATACGGACATAAGGGAATCATGATCATTCTTAGAACAATAACATATATATTGTCATATGATTTCTTATGCTAAAGTAATGATTCATTCACAATTTCAAGTATGAATCAGAAACTTCATTGAAAACTAACAAACTATAATCTCGGTCATTGAAGTAATTGCAATTTATAACAACATCAAAAAGAGTCAATATAAGAGCTTTTCAGCAAGTACACATACTCAACTATCATTTAGTCTTTCACAATTGCTAACACTCATGCAATATTTATGGGTATGAAGTTTTAATCGGACATAGAGAAACATAGGGGCTTATAGTTTTGCCTCCCAACCTTTTACCTCAAGGGTAATGTCAACAATAATAGTTCATGAAAACTCACATCCAATTATCTATATATATCATGATCTTTCCAACACAATGTGCTTGCCAAAGGATAAAATGTAAAAAGGAAAGGTGAAGATCACCATGACTCTTGTATGAAGTATAAGACAAGAATAAAAGATAGGCCCTTCGTAGAGGGAAGCAGAGGTTGTCATGTGCTTTTATGGTTGGATGCACGAAATCTTAATGCAAAAGAGTGTCACTTTATATTGCCACTTGTGATATGGACCTTTATTATGCAGTCCATCGCTTTTATTTCTTCCACATCACAAGATCGTATAAAGCTTATTTTACCCACACTAATAAATCATACATATTTAGAGAGCAATTTTTATTGCTTGCAACAATGAAAACTTACTTGAAGGATCTTACTCAATCCATAGGTAGATATGGTGGACTCTCATGGAAAAACTGGGTTTAAGGGTATTTGGAAGCACAAGTAGTATCTCTATTTGGTGCAAAGAATTTGGCTAGCATGAGAGGGAAAGGCAATCTCAACATGTTGGATGATCCATGACAATATAATTTATTTCAGATGTAAGAAAACATAACCCATTACATTATCTTACTTGTCCAACATCAACTCTTTATCATGTCATATTTTAATGAGTGCTCACAATCATAAAATATGTCCAAGATAGTATATTTATATGTGAAAACCTCTCTTTATTTATTACTTCCTATTAATTGCAACGATGACCAAAACTATGTTTGTCAACTCTCAACAACTTTTATTCATCATACTCTTTATATGTGAAGTCATTACTCTCCATAAGATCCATATGATCTCTTTATTACTTTTTATTCTTTCTCTTCTCTTTTATTTTTATACCCTCAAGATCATAGCAAGATAATCAAGACCTTGACTCAACACTAATCTTTATTAGATATAGCTCACGGACTCGATTACATAGAAGGATCATAAAGCAAAAACTCAAAACTAGATCATACTAAAACTTTTATTCTACTTGATCAAGATATTACCAAAAGGATCGAACTAAGAAAAACAGTAAATATAGGAGTGTGATGGTGATACGATACCCGGGCACTCCCCCAAGCTTGGCAGTTGCCAAGGGGAGTGCCCATACCCATGTGTTCATATCTCTTTCTTCCGAGGTGGAGGAGATGGTGATGATGATGACAATTGTGCCTTCAGCTTTTCCATGTTGTAATTGAGAAGAGCGATCTCCTCCTTTAAATCATCGACCTCCGATTCCAGCTTCAAGATTTTGTCACATAAATGTCCTTTGCTTTTTTGCCGAAAATGAGAAGGAATAGATCGGTTGTTAGATAGTTTAGCCCTCTTAGGGAGACTAGACTTCTTTAACTTCACATGCATATCCCCAGGTTGAGGTAAAGGAACATCCTCCTCCTCCGAACTTGAATCATTGATCATCCTCAAATGAGAATCGTCCTCATCATCCGTAGTTCGACCGCAAGGAGATAGGTCCCCATAGGTCTTTGGGTCAGCAATTAGATGTGAGACATAGCTCTCTCCGTCGGAGTCTTGAGATGACATCTTGCTCTAAATCTGTGGCAAAAATAGCTTGAAACAAAGACAGAGGATATTTGCTTGATACGGTGGTCAAAACCTTCGGGAGATTATATAATGAATTTTTACCAACCAAAAGAAGTGTCGTGCAAGAAAACACAGTCCGGAGGGCACACGAGGTGCCCACGAGGCATGGGCGCGCCCTCCACCCTCGTGGATGCCTCGTGTCCTTTTCAGACTGCTTCTTATTGTCCTATTTTCTTAAATATTCCGAAACGGAGAAAAATTGCTATTAGAACTATTTTGGAGTCGGTTTACTTACCGTACCCCATACCTCTTCCTTTTCGGAGTCTGGAACATTATGGAAAGTGTCCCTTGTGTATTCCTCCGGGGTTACAGTTTCAATAATATTAGTTTCAACTTTTATGGGATTATCTGAGATATAATGTTTGATTCTTTGACCGTTCACCACCCTCGGATTTGTGCCTTCGAAGTTGTTGATTTTTATGGCACCTGAATGATAGACCTCCTCGATGACGTAAGGACCTCCCATTTAGAGAGGAGTTTTCCTGCAAAAATTTTTAAATGAGAGTTGTATAACAATACATAATCACCTACATTAAACTCACGTTTTTGTATCCTTTTGTCATGCCATTGAGGGAGTCCTGGATTAGGGGGTGTTCGGATAGCCGGACTATACCTTCAGCCGGACTCCTGGACTATGAAGATACAAGATTGAAGACTCTGTCCCATGTCCAGAAGGGACTTTCCTTGGCGTGGAAGGCAAGCTTGGCGATACGGATATGCAGATCTCCTACCATTGTAACCGACTTTGTGTAACCCTAACCCTCTCCGGTGTCTATATAAACCGGAGGGTTTTAGTCCGTAGGACAACATATAGAACAACAATCATACCATAGTCTAGCTTCTAGGGTTTAGCCTCTTCGATCTTGTGGAAGATCTACTCTTGTACTACCCATATGATCAATATTAATCAACCAGGACGTAGGGTTTTACCTCCATTGAGAGGGCCCGAACCTGGGTAAAACTTCGTGTCCCTTGCCTCCTGTTACCATCCGGCCTAGACGCACAGTTCGGGACCCCCTAGCCGAGATCAGCCGGTTTTGACACCGACATTGGTGCTTTCATTGAGAGTTCCTCTGTGTCGTCGCCGTCAGGCCCGATGGCTCCTACGATCATCAATGGCGATGCAGTCCAGGGTGAGACCTTCCTCCCCGGACAGATCTTCGTCTTTGGCGGCTTCGCACTGCAAGCCAATTCACTTGGCCATCTAGAGCATATCGAAAGCTACGCCCCTGGCCGTCAGGTCAGATTCGGAAGTTTAAACTACACGGCTGACATTCGCGGGGACTTGATCTTCGACGGATTCAAACCACTGCCGAGCGCGCCGCACTGTCATGTGATATAACTCTGCCGCCGAACGGTGCCCTGGAGGCCGCACCCACACCGGCTCCGACCCTTAGTTCGGAGTCAACTGCACCGATCGAGGATGGGCGGTTGGACGCCACCTCGGGGGATGTAATCCCAACGGCGGTTGAGCCGAACACCAGCCTCGTACTCTGCAAGACTCATGACTCCATGGAGCCGGATTCTTCTCCGGACTCCAAACCCTCCGTGCCCCTGCCAGTCGAATCCGATTGGGCGCCGATCATGGAGTTCACTCCCGCAGACATCTTTCAGCACTCTTCTTTCGGTGATATCCTGAAGTCACTGAAGTCTCTCTCTTTATCAGGAGAGCCCTGGCCGGACTACGGTCAGCAAGGTTGGGGTACGGACGATGAAGAAATTCAAAACCCACCCACCACCCACTTTGTAGCCACTGTCGACGACTTAACCGACATGCTCGACTTTGACTCCGAAGACATCGACGGTATGGACGCCGATGAAGGAGATGATGAAGAACCAGCGCCTACTAGGCCCTGGAAAGCCACCTTGTCATATGACATATACATGGTGGACACCCCAAAAGAGGGAGAGGGCGATGGAACAGCGGAGGATGACCCCTCCAAGAAACAGCCCAAGCGCCAGCGTCAGCGGGCCGCTCAAAATCCCGCCAACACAAAAACGGTGATTCCAGCACGGGAGATAATAATACTCCGGAGAGTGCCGAAGAAAACCCCCTCCAGCAAGGTTTAGTACAGGAGGATGGAGAAACCAGCCCTCATGAGAGAGCGGCAGACAGAGAGGTCGAGGACGATAATTATATGCCTCCCTCCGAAGACGAGGCAAGCCTCGACAACGATGAATTCGTCGTGCCAGAGGATCCCGTTGAGCAAAAGCATTTCCAACGCAGGCTTATGGCCACGGCAAGAAGCCTCAAGAAAACAACAACAACTCAGAGCTGATCAAGATTTTCTGGTTGACAGATGGACTGAAGTCCTTGCGGCCAAAGAGCATAAACTCGAATGCCCCTCCAAGAGTTACCCAAAGTGCAAGTTGCTACCCCGATTAGAGGAGGAAGCACTTGATGCGGCCAAACGGCCACCTCATGGCCGCGACAGAGAGGCCTCCCGGCCCTCCACTCAAGCCGCACTCCGTACCAAGGCACGGGAATATGCGTCGGACTTACGAGACATGTTGGAGGACAAGGCAAGGCAAACACGATCGATCTACGGATCGCGTGGGCACCCCATGGCTCGAGATGGTAATCGTCACGCCGGCCACAAATTCAGCAGGGCCGAACACAGTAGACAAAGCTCATTGGAGCTACGTCATGATATCGCCCAGTACAGAGGCTCCACACACCCACTGTGCTTTACAGACGAAATAATGGATCATCAAATCCCCGAGGGTTTCAAACCCGTAAACATCGAATCATATGATGGCACAACAGACCCTGCGGTATGGATCGAGGATTATCTCCTTCATATCCACATGGCCCGCGGCGACGATTTTCACGCCATCAAATACCTCCCACTCAAGCTTAAATGACCAGCTCGGCATTGGCTCAACAGCTTGCCAACAGGATCAATCAGTTGTTGGGAGGACCTGGAAGCCGCATTCCTCAATAATTTCCAGGGCACTTATGTGCGACCCCCAGACGCCGATGACCTAAGTCACGTAATCCAGCAGCCAGAGGAATCGGCCAGACAATTCTGGACGCGGTTCCTAACAAAGAAAAATCAAATAGTCGACTGTCCGGATGCTGAGGCCCTAGCATCCTTCAAGCACAATATCCGTGACGAGTGGCTGGCCCGGCACCTCGGACAGGAAAAGCCGAAATCTATGGCAGCACTCACGACACTCATGACCCGCTTTTGCGCGGGAGAAGACGGTTGGCTCGCTCGTAGCAACAATATGACCAAGAACCCTGGAAGTTCGGACACCAGGGACATTAGGGGCAGGTCGTGTCGCAACAAGCAGAAGTGCCGCATTAATGGCGACAATGCTGAGGATACGACAGTTAATGCCAGATTCGGAGGCTGAAGAAGCCATTCAAAAGGAATCCTAGGGGCCCGTCCATCTTGGACCGAATACTTGACCACTTGTGCCAAATGCATGGCACCCCCGAAAAGCCGGCCAATCACACCAACAGGGATTGTTGGGTGTTCAAGCAGGCAGGCAAGTTAAGCGCCGACAATGAAGACAAGGGGTTGCATAGCGATGACGACGAGGAGCCCCGGCCGCTGAACAACAATGGACAGAAGGGTTTTCCCCCATAAGTGCGGTTGGTGAACATGATATACGCCACCCACATCCCCAAAAGGGAGCGGAAGCGCACGTTAAGGGACGTATACGCGGTAGAGCCAGTCGCCCCAAAGTTCAACCCATGGTCCTCCTGCTCGATCACCTTTGATCGAAGAGACCATCCCACTAGCATCCGTCATGGCGGATTTCCCGCATTGGTTCTAGACCCAATTATTGACGGATTTCATCTCACTAGAGTCCTCATGGATGGCGGCAGCAGCCTGAACCTACTTTACAAGGATACAGTGCGAAAAATGGGCATCAATCCCTCGAGGATTAAGCCCACCAAAATGACCTATAAAGGCGTAATACCAGGTGTAGAGGCCAACTGTATAGGCTCAGTCACACTTGAAGTGGTCTTCGGATCCCCAGATAATTTCCGAAGTGAGGAATTGATCTTCGACATAGTCCCATTCCGTAGTGGCTATCATGCATTGCTCGGACGAACCACATTCACCAAATTCAATGTGGTACCGCACTACGCATACCTTAAGCTCAAGATGCCAGGCCCTCGTGGAGTAATTACGATCAATGGAAACACCAAACGCTCCCTCCGAATGGAGGAGCACACAGTGGCCCTTGCAGAGGAAGTACAAAGCAGCCTCTTCATGCAATTCTCCAGTCCGGCCATTAAACATCCAGACACCGTCAAGCGCGCCCGGAGTAACCTACAACAAGACCGCCTGGCACGTTCCGAGCAGGCGTAGCAATGCGGCCCCAACCCCAACCCTCGCAAAAAGACGACGCCAGTACTTCGCGTCCATAACTACGCTCTGGAAATACCATGGGCATAGGGGGAGGGGCACCATCACGGCACGCCCAAAACACGGCTTAAACCGCACCAGGGGCTGCCAATTTTTTACTTTTCTCTTACTTCCAGGACTCTACTCTTCGGAAGGTCTGTTCGGCAGTTCAATTTCCGCACAAACGATGCAAGGACCAGGGAAGCAGACAAGCCATGCCGCATTACGGAAATCCCAGGTGGAATCTATCATGAGCAGTATACCTGTTTCGCATACTATTCCGCAGCTTGCCCCTGGAGCAGACATGTTAAATAGTCCAACTTTTCGTTTATCGCATTACTTGTATTGTTCAGCTTTGATCGCAGCTATTTTAATAAACAATGCATAGCTTTTGTCTATTTTTTGCATTACCTTTTTTTATATGTTCCTTAACGACATGTTGCACCCGTACACGTTGGTACGGCCAAAATACGCCAGGGGCTTTAGTACCCCTCAATATGGTGTGAGAGGTCCAAACACTTTAACAAGTGCAGCACCCCGAACTTATAGCATTATATACATCGGCTCCGAATCATGTCTTGGGTCAATAGTTGGGTTTGCCCGGCTCCTATGTTTTGGTGCCTTACGTTCCTCTATATCGGCTAAGGTAGCACTAGGAGAACCACTGCGATTGTGCCCCGGTTGAGCTGGGTCGAGCACCTCAGTGGAGAAAGCTAAAACTGACTATCATGATGAAGCGAGAGCTGGTCGCTGTTCGAGAGGTTTTTTCGAGTCCCTAAAGACTTATGCCGCTTAGGGCGAGGAGCCGGCTCTGTCCGGCCAAGGCATGGATAGCGCCCCGAACTCGGTCTTCCGAATATTAGGGGCTTCGCCGAAATTTAAAATTATAGAATTTTATGGCTAAGTGAGAGTGTTCACGCATTATAGTCCGATTGCCTCGTTCGTTGGGCTGAGCGCCTCCCTCGAAGGACCCAAATATGGGAAAAAGAGCGCCCAGGTTTATCCCTGAACACCCCAGCACTAGCGGCAAGGGGGCAGAAGCCGACGACTCGCCATCTCTCAGTATTGATAAATAGCCGCACAGAAGGTAATATTTTAAATTCAAGCAGCATTGCTCAGCGCATATGAACAAGTTTTCAGCGCACAGGACAAAACGAGCGAGTTTTACTCGAAAATTACATCCATAGTACATTCATCCGCCACAAGGCGGGCACCCTTCAGAACATCCTTATAATAATTCTCGGGCTTGCGATGCTCTTTCCCCGGCGGTGGCCCGTCCCTCACAAGCTTCTCAGCATCCTGCTTGCCCCAGTGCACCTTAGCACGGGCAAGGGTCCTACGGGAACCTTCAATGCAAACGGAGCGCTTGATGACTTCGAGCCTTGGACAGGCCTCCACCAGCCGCCGCACCAGCCCGAAATAGCTCCCAGGCTGAGCCTCTCCGGGCCACAGCCGAACTACGAGGGCCTTCATGGCCTGTTCGGCCGCCTTGTGGAGCTCGACCAGTTGCTTCAGCTGGTCGCTCAGGGGCACGGGGTGTCCGGCCTCGGCGTACTGAGACCAGAACACCTTCTCCGTCGAGCTGCCCTCCTCGGCTCGATAGAATGCGGCGGCATCGGATACACTCCGGGGAAGATCTGCAAACGCTCCTGGAGACCTCCGGATTCGGGTAAGTAACAGGTAACTCATGTTTATGTGTTTTCTTTGCATAAAGAATGCCTTACCCGCCGCTATCTTCTTCACCTCATCCAACTCCTGGAGGGTCTTCTGGGATTTGGTCTTGGCAGACTTGGCATTTTCAATAGCCACCGCGAGCTTGGACGCTCACGTCTTCGAGTCAAGCTCCAAACTCTCATGTTTCTTCATGAGAACCTGGAGCTCTTGCCGCACCTTGCCAACCTCGGCCTCATACCTCTCTTGCTCGGTGCGCTCCACGGACGCACTCTTCTCGGCCTCGAGCAGCGCTTGCTTAAGGGTCGCCACCTCAGATGTGGCCCCTACAATAGCCATGTTAATCCTGTCATTTCTTGCAACTGCACCTTTTTTATATATACATATTCAACCAAGGTATTTCTTACCTTCATTGTCCTCGAGCTGCTTCTTGGCACGCTTGAGATCTTGCTCGGACCTTTCAAGGTCCTGCTTTAGCGTGTCCACTTCCGTAGTCAGTGCGGCGGACGCAAGCAGGGTAGCCTGCACATGCATATTGACTCATTTTTGTTAGACTCCTGCGAATTCTGTTTGATCCTCTATTCGGCTTTTCTTCCTGAACTCCAAACAGAGCATCAGGGGCTACTGTCTATGCGGTACTATTATTTACACTTTCTTTACTTACCTCGAAGCCTGTCAAAAGGCTAGTACAAGCTTCAGCCAGTCTGTTTTTTGCGGACTGAACCTTCTGGACCACCGCACTCATAATAGTGCGGTGCTCCTCATCGATGGAGGCGCCTTGGAGCGCCTCCAGCATATTGTCCGGCGCCTCCGGTTGGACGAAGGCCACCGGCATGGTGGACTTGCTCCTCTTGCAAGGAGGTCCCCCGCCGGACTCCGGAACCTTTGAAGGTTCCGGAGTGGTGTCCGGCCTAGAGCCGGACTTGGAGCCCTGGGGGGTTTCATCCCCCTTACTCCTGGAGTCCGGGAGGTCGCCTTGCGGTGCCTCCGGGACCACCTCCTCCCTGCTTGGAACCTGTTGGGACAACACCTCGGTGTCGTCCGTAGGGCGGGGGGAGGAAGCCTTCAGAAGCGAGTTCACATCCGACGAGTCCAGTGAGCCGCTCGACGACGCGTCGAGCCGGTCTTTGGGTGGGCTGCATAAGCAAATTCGACATAAGGGAAAGCTGTGCAATAAACGAATACTATGAATTACTCTGGTATCCGGATACTTACGGTTTTGCCAGGGGCTTGGCCCTGGGCTGCCACTCATCTCCACCGTCGTCGGCGTCGGCGGAGTAGTCCGGAGGAAGGGTTTTCCCCTTCTTGGACCCTCCGGCCTCCTCAGAGAGGGTGACCTTCCTTTTCTTCTCTCCTCCCGCTGGAGGGGGAGAGGTTTCTTCTTCCTCCTCGTCTTCGCGAGAGGAAGGCGCTTCGGGACCGTCGGATGATGAATCCGACACCTCCTGGCGTCGGGCGCTCTTTCGAGTCCCCGTGGCCCTTTTCGTGGCCTTCTTCTCCGGCACCACATAGGGCGCTGGAACCAGCAGCCTCGCCAAGCGAGCGTCCGCTGGGCCTTCGGGCAAAGGGGCCGGACAGTTGATCTGTCCGGACGTAACCTGCCAATCCTGTCAGAGGAAAGGGAGCTTAGATCCCGCATAGAGTCAAATTATGGAAAACTGATACCCTGTAAAAGGAAAAAATAGCTTACCGCGAGCGCGTGATGCTGTGCGCTGAATCCGCGATCCTCGGTAGCGGATGCAGGAGCCTCGGCACCCTTGAAAAGCATCCTCCAGGCATCTTTGTACGTCATGTCGAAGAGCCTGTTTAGAGTTTGATGTCGCGCCAGGTCGAACTCCCACACATTGAAGGCCCGTCGTTGACACGGGAGGATCAGGCGGATGAGCATAACCTGGACTACGTTGACAAGCTTGAGCTTCTTGTCCACCAGGGTTTGGATGCATGTTTGGAGTCCGGTCAGCTCTCCTTTTTTACCCCAAGACAGGCCTGTCTCCTTCCAGGAGGTGAGCCGCGTAGGGGGGCCGGATCAAAACTCAGGGGGTGCGACCCATTCGGCGTCGCGCGGCTCGGTGACGTAAAACCACCATGATGGCCACCCCTTCAGGGTCTCCATAAAGGAGCCCTCGAGCCACAGGACGTTGGCCATCTTGCCAACCATGGCACCGCCTCACTCCGCCTGGCTGCCGCGCACCACCTTTGGCTTGACGTTGAAAGTCTTAAGCCATAGGCCGAAATGGGGGAGGATGCAGAGGAAAGCCTCGCACATGACGATGAACGCCGAGATGCCGAGGACGAAGTTCGGGGCCAGATCGTGGAAATCCAGGCCGTAGTAGAACATGAGCCCCCGGATAGATGGATGCAGAGGGAAGCCCAGTCCACGGAGGAAATGGGGGAGGAATACCACCCTCTCATGGGGCCTGAGAGTGGGGATGAGCTGCCCTATTTCGGGAAGCCGATGCGCGATGTCGCTAGCCAGATATCCGGCCTTCCTCAGCTTTTTGATGTGTCCCTCCGTGACGGAGGAGACCATCCACTTGCCTCCCGCTCTGGACATGACTAGAGAAGGTTGAGGTGGTAGTGCGGACTTGGGCGCTGGAGCTCGAGTGCGTAAGAATGGATAGGCAAAGGAGGAAGAAGGCGTGGGTGAAAAGGTGGATCCTTATCCCCTTATATGGGTGGACGCAACTACGTGTCCCCACCAGCCTGGTAAAACTCGCTTATCTCCAAGCGACGTAATCAATGGCGCGGTTGGGTTACCCACACCCGTATTGATGAGAATCCCGGAATAAGGGGACACGATCTCTGCTTTAACAAGACGTGCCAAGGAAACCGCCTCGCATAACGCGTTAAGATGGGACAGTAAAACGGTTCGAATAAAAGCTTGGCCATGGTGTGATGTCACACTATGGAGTACGTCAGCAGATTAGATTTGTGTAAATATTATTCTCTCTATGGCAATATGTGGAAACTTATTTTGCAGAGCCGGACACTATCTTTGTTCAAAATCTTCTATGAAGTACTTGGAGGAGGAACCGCCTTGCAATGCCGAAGACAATCTGCGCGTCGGACTCCTCGTCATTGAAGCCTGGTTCAGGGGCTACTGAGAGAGTCCTGGATTAGGGGGTGTTCGGATAGCCGGACTCCTGGACTATGAAGATACAAGATTGAAGACTCCGTCCTGTGTCCGGAAGGGACTTTCCTTGGCGTGGAAGGCAAACTTGGCGATACGGATGTTCAGATCTCCTACCATTGTAGCCGACTCTATGTAACACTAACCCTCTCCTGTGTCTATATAAACCGGAGGTTTTAGTCCGTAGGACAACATACACATCGACAATCATACCATAGGCTAGCTTCTAGGGTTTAGCCTCTCTGATCTCGTGGTAGATCTACTCTTGTACTACCCATATCATCAATATTAATCAAGCAGGACGTAGGGTTTTACCTCCATCGAGGGGGCCCGAACCTGGGTAAAACTTTGTGTCCCTTGCCTCCTGTTACCATCCGGCCTAGACGCACAGTTCGGGACCCCCTACCCGAGATCCGCCGGTTTTGACACCGATAGGCATCTTTTAATTTTTTCTTTAAATAGTTTGGCATTCTCATAGGCCTGGGTTGTCCATTCATCAAGTGAGCTAATGTCAAAAAGCCTCTTCTCATCGACAAGTTTGAAATCATAACTAAGCTCCTTAATGTCCCAATATGCCTTGTGTTCTAGTTCGAGAGGTAAGTGACAAGCTTTTCCATAAACCATTTTATATGGAGACATACCCATATGATTCTTATATGCAGTTCTATAAGCCCATAATGCATCATTAAGTTTCTTGGACCAATTTTTTCTAGATCTATTAACAGTCTTTTGCAAAATTAATTTGAGCTCTCTATTACGCAGTTCTACTTGACCACTAGATTGTGGGTGGTATGGGGATCCAATTCTAAGATTAACATCATACTTAGCAAGCATCTTACGAAAAGCACCATGAATAAAATGTGAACCACCATCAGTCATTAAATATCTAGGGACTCCAAACCTTGGAAATATAACTTCTTTAAGCATCTTAATAGAGGTGTTATGATCAGCACTACTAGTTGGTATAGCTTCTACCCACATAGTAACGTAATCAACGATAATTAAAATATGTGTATACCCATTAGAGGAAGGAAACAGTCCCATATAATCAAAGCCCCAAACATCAAATGGTTTAATAACAAGTGAATAATTCATAGGCATTTCTTGACGTCTACTAATATTACCAATTCTTTGACATTCATCACAAGACAAGACAAACTTACGGGCATCCTTTAAGAGATTAGGCCAATAAAAACTGGATTGCAATACCTTATGTGCAGTTCTATCTCCAGCATGGTGTCCACCATAAGCCTTGGAATGACACTTACGTAGGATCTGTTCCTGTTCATGCTCAGGTACACAACGTCTAATAGTACCATCTACTCCTTCTTTATAAAGGTGTGGGTCATCCCATAAGTAATTTCTTAAATCATAGAAACACTTTTTCTTTTGCTGGTATGTGAAACTAGGTGGTATAAATTTAGCAACTATGTAATTAGCATAATCAGCATACCATGGAGCAGTACGAGAAGCATTTATGACAACTAATTGTTTATCAGGAAAGCTATCATCTATAGGTAATGGGTCATCAAGAACATTCTCTAACCTAGACAAGTTGTCTGTAACGGGGTTCTCAGCTCACTTTATATCAATAATATGCAAATCAAATTCTTGTAGCAAGAGAACCCATGTAATCTAGATTTATCATCTTTCTTTTCCATAAGATATTTAATAGGAGCATGATTAGTGTGAACAATTACTTTAGAATCAACAATATAAGGTCTAAACTTACCACAAGCAAATACAATTGCTAAAAATTCTTTTTCAGTAGTAGCATAATTTCTTTGGGCACTATCTAGAGTTTTACTAGCATATTGGATAACATTTAATTACTTATCAACCCTTTGTCCTAGAACAACACCTACAGCATAATCACTAGCATCACACCTAATTTCAAATGGTAAATTCCAATCAGGTGGCTGAACAATAGGTGCAGAAACCAAAGCTTTCTTAAGTATTTCAAATGCTTCTACACAATCATCATCAAAGACAAAAGGAACATCTTTTTGTAAGAGATTAGTCAGAGGCCTAGAAATTCTAGAGAAGTCCTTAATGAACCTCCTATAAAAACCGGCATGACCAAGGAAACTTCTTATACCTTTAATGTCCTTAGGACACAACATCTTTTCAACAGCATCAACTTTAGCTTTATCCACTTCAATACCTCTTTCAAAAATGTTATGCTCCAAGACAATACCTTCATTAACCATAAAGTGGTACTTTTCCCAATTCAAGACAAGATTAGTTTCTTCACACCTCTACAAAACTTGATCTAGGTTGCTTAAGCAATCATCAAAAGAAGTTCCATATACGGAGAAATCATCCATGAAAACCTCCACAATATTTTCACAAAAGTCAGAGAATATAGCAGTCATACATCTTTGAAAGGTAGCAGGTGCGTTACATAAACCAAAGGGCATATGTCTATAAGCAAAGGTACCGAAAGGGCAAGTAAAAGTTGTCTTTTCTTGATCCTCTTTTGACACAGGTATTTGAGAGAAACCAGAATAACCATCTAGAAAGCAAAAATGTGTATGTTTGGATAATATTTCTAGCATTTGATCGATAAAAGGTAAAGGGTAATGATCCTTTTTCGTGGCTTTATTTAGTTTGCGGAAATCAATTACCATTCTATAACTTGTAACAATTCATTGTGGGATCAATCCATCCTTATCATTAGGAACAACAGTAATACCTCCCTTCTTAGGGACACAATGAACAGGACTTACCCACTGACTATCAGCAACGGGATAAATTATACCTGCCTCCAGAAGCTTTATTATTTCCTTTCTTACCACTTCTTTCATCTTAGGATTTAACCGTCGTTGGTGATCAACAACCGGTTTCACGTCTTTCTCCAATTTTATTTTGTGCTGGCATAGAGCGGGACTAATGCCCTTAAGATCATCAAGAGCATATCCAATAGCAGGACGGTGCTTCTTCAGAGTTTTCAATAATTTCTTTTCTTCATGCTCTGAAAGGTTAGCACTAATAATAACATGATATATCTTTTTCTCATCAATATAAGCATATTTAAGAGTATCTAGCAAAGGTTTAAGCTCAAACACGGGATCTCCCTTGGGTGGAGGAGGATATCCTAGTATTTCAACAGGCAAGTTGTGTTTCAAAATAGGTCCCTGTTTAAAGAATACTTCATCTATTTCCCTTCTTTCATTCATAAACATATCATTTTCATGGTCGAGCAAATATTGTTCTAAAGGATCATTAGGAGGCACGGCAATAGAAGCAAGACCAATAATTTCATCTTTACAAGGCAATTCTTTTTCATGGGGTTGTCTACGAAATTTAGAAAAATTAAACTCATGAGACATATCCCCTAAACCAATAGTAACTATATCCTTTTTGCAATCTATCCTAGCATTAACAATATTCAAGAAGGGTCTACCAAATATAATGGGAGAAAAGTTATCTTGTGGGGAACCAAGAACAAGAAAATAAGCAGGATATTTAACTTTACCACACAAGACTTCAACATCTCTAACAATCCCAACTGGTGAAATAGTGTCTCTATTGGCAACTTAATTGTAACATCAGTTTCCTCTATCTCAGCAGGTGCAATATCATGCATAATTTCTTTGTATAAGGAATGAGGTATTGCACTTGCACCAGCACCCATATCACATAAGCCATGAGCAATGATCTCCTATTTTCACAGAAATAACAGGCATGCCTACAACAGGTCTATGTTTATTTTTAGTACAGGTCTAGCAATTCTAGCAGCTTCATCACAAAAGTAAATAACATGCCCATCAATTTTATCGGCCAAGAGATCTTTAACCATAGCAATACTAGGTTCAACTTTAATTTTCTCAGAGGGTGTAGGTGTTCTAGTATTACTCTTATGAACCACAATTGAAGCTTTAGCATGATCATTTATTCTAACAGGGAAATGTGGTCTCTCAATATAAGCAGTGGGAACAACATGATCAACATTATAAGTGATACTCTTTTCTTCAACCTTAATAGGTGCAACTACTTTTACTTTAATGGGAGGATTATATTTAAACCACTTCTCCTTAGGGAGATCAACATGAGTATCAAAGGATTCACAAAAAGAAGCTAATATCTCAGAGTCAAGTCCGTATTTAGTGCTAAATTCACAAAAGACATCGGTATCCATAAAAGATTTAACACAATCAAACTTGGGTGTTATACCTAACTCCTTACCTTTGTCGAGATCCCAATCTTCAGAGTTGCATTTAATTCTTTCCAATAAATCCCATTTGAATTCAATAGTCTTCATCATAAAATATCCAATACAAGAAGTATCGAGCATGGAGCAATTATTGAGAGAAAGCCAAGCATAAAAATTTTGAATAATAATTTCTCTTGAGAGCTCATGATTGGGGCATAAATATAACATTGACTTAAGCCTCCCCCAAGCTTTAGCGATGCTTTCTCCTTCATGAGGCCAAAAATTATATATATAATTATGATCACGATGAACAAGATGCATAGGATAAAACTTCTGATGAAATTCCAATTTCAATCGGTTGTAGTTCCATGATCCCATGTCATCATATAGCCTGAACCTATCAATGCCTTTCCCTTCAAATATAAAGGGAATACCTTCTTCTTGATAACATCCTCGGGCATACCTGCAAGCTTATCCACATAGATTAGGTGCAAATCGGGATGTAATGTTCCATCACCTGTGAAAGGATTAGCTAGCAGTTTCTCTATCATACCCGAAGGAATTTCAAAGTAAACATTTTCAGTAGGTTCAGTAGGTCGAGGAGAAACTCTTTGATCTACTGGTCGGGGTGAAGATACCCCGAACAAGCCCCTCAAAGGATTACTTTCCATAGTAACAAGTGACAGTAAATTTCAGCACACTATATAAATTTTTCCTTACCAAAGGCGCTTCACTCCCCGGCAACGGCGTCAGAAAAGATTCTTGATGACCCACAAGTGTAGGGGATCTATCGTACTCCTTTCGATAAGTAAGAGTGTCGAACCCAACGAGGAGCAGAAGGAAATGATAAGCAGTTTTCAGTAAGGTATTCTCTGCAAGGACTAAAATTATCGGTAACATATAGTTTTGTGATAAGGTAATTTGTAACGGGTAACAAGTAATAAATGTAAATAAGGTGCATCAAGATGGCCCAATTCTTTTTGTAGCAAAGGACAAGCCTGGATAAACTCTTATATAAAGGAAAGCGCTCCCGAGGACACATGGGAATTATTGTCAAGCTAGTTTTCATCACGCATATATGATTCGGGTTCGGTACTTTGAGAATTTGATATGTGGGTGGACCGGTGCTTGGGTACTGCCCTTTGTTGTACAAGCATCCCTCTTATGATTAACCCCTCTTGCAAGCATCCGCAACTACAAAAGAAGCATTAAGGTAAACCTAACCATAGCATGAAACATTTGGATCCAAATCAGCCCCTTACGAAGAAACTCATAAACTAGGGTTTAAGGTTCTGTCACTCTAGCAACCCATCATCTACTTATTACTTCCCAATGCCTTCCTCTAGGCCCAAACAATGGTGAAGTGTCATGTAGTCGACGTTCACATGACACCACTAGAGGAGAGACAACATACATCTCATCAAAATGTCGAACGAATACCAAATTTACATGACTACTTATAGCAAGACTTCTCCTATGTCCTCAGGAACAAATAACAAATCATATTCATGTTCATAATCAGAGGGGTATTAATATGCATAAAGGATCTGAACATATGATATTCCACCGAATAAACCAACTAGCATCAACTACAAGGAGTAATCAACACTACTAGCAACCCACAGGTACCAATCTGAGATTTTGAGACAAAGATTGGATACAAGAGATGAACTAGGGTTTGAGATGAGATGGTGCTAGTGAAAATGATGATGGAGATTGACACCCTCCCGATGAGAGGATCGATGGTGATGACGATGGTGATGATTTCCCCCGCCCGGAGGGATGTTTCCCCAGCAGAACAGCTTCGTCGGAGCCCTAGATTGGTTTTGCCTCTTGGCGATGGAATTTGGTCCCGTGATCTTGCTTATGATTTTTTTCTGGACGAGAGACCTCATATAGCAGAAGATGGGCACCGGAGGCCTGCCAGGGGGCCCACGAGGCATGGGCACGCCCCCACCCTCGTGGATGGTGGGTGGCCCCCCTCTGGTGCTTCCTTCGCCCAATATTTTTTATATATTCTGAAAATGACTCCTGTGGAGTTTCAGGACTTTTGGAGCTGTGTAGAATAGGTCTCTAATATTTTCTCCTTTTCCAGCCCAGAATTCCAGCTGCTGGCATTCTCCCTCTGCATGTAAACCTTGTAGAATAAGAGAGAATAGGCATAAGTATTGTGACATAATGTAAACTAGCAGCCCATAATGCAATAAATATCGATATAAAAACATGATGCAAAATGGACATATCATCGTGTAGCTCAAATTTGATTTTTGCACATTATACCCGTAGAAAATCAATCAATTAATGTACTAAAACGTCTTAATGGTCTCTGTGATTTTTTCGAAATTAAAACGTCCCTCCTTTGGCAACATATGTTCACTGCGGGGTAATTAATTTAACATGCATCATAGTTGCGGTGGATTCGTGGTGTGTGTGTGGGTGTGTGCGTCTGGGGGTGGCGGGTGGTTGGAGTACACTACGAGTTGTGAGCCACCGTGTGGGTTAGCCAGTTTGTTAGGCAGGCCGGTGCCACATCAGAGTCGTGAAATCATTATTTAAAACATTACACAACCCTTTCATACATACATGTTTTGGCCACATGCAGTCGATAGTTGTCCTACATGACACTTGATACTCGCGTGTGACGCTTTCTGTGGGCCCTCGAGGTCGTCGTCCATCACTTTGACGAATAGCGAGCAGTGAGGTTAATTTGACCAGCAAGGTAGAATCTTTTTTGTTTGTGTTATGGTGGTATATAGTACATGTCAAAGAGGTGGGAGGGGACTAGCATATATACTATACCTACGCGTCCGTGAACAAGTACACCTCACTCAATGTCGGGACGTTTTGGTTTCCGAGGCACGTGCCACATCAAAATTGTGAAATTGGCTATTCAAAAATCACAAACCACCTCTTTGGGACACATGCATGCATCCGGTGGTTATCCTAGCTAGGACACTCACGTGTGGCGCTTCCATCTATGGACCCACGAGGCCATCGTCGATGCATGCATGCATCACTTTGACCTACATCAGGAGAGGTTAATTAATTTCACCATCGATGATGATTCTTTTGGGTTGTACATATTACGGCAGGAGCATATAGTATGTGGTGAAGAGGGGGGAAGGGGACCATCATATGTAGTACGCTTCATGAACTTCGCTCTCTATGGGTGCATGGTTTATGATTTTTGAGGCAAGTGGCACATCAAAGTTGTGCATTTTGGGTATTCAACATATATATGTTTGGCCCACATGCAAAGCAGTGGTGGTTGTCCTCTCGCACCCACTTAATCGGTTATCAGTGATATCGATGCTTTCCATCTGTGGGCCCGTTTGGTCCATCACTACTTTTTGCCTGACAACAAGAGAGGTTAATTTGACTTAGGAGGGGATTATTATTTTTGCTTGTAATACGGTATATATATATAGTTCATGCTCTGGGATGACATGCATGATATAGTTTGTGCACACACACATGCATGTGTATGCATGAATCCCTCCCATCGAGTCGAAGTGGCTAGTACAACAACACGTCATGAACCGATCTCGCTCTGTGTGGGGAACTAGTGTACGATTTTTGACGCACACGCCACGTCAATGTCGTGAAATGGTATTCAAACATGCATGCATGCATCACCTCCATACATATGCATGTAGTGGTTGCCTTTGAACGGTACACTCCCTCGCGTGTTTACCGGCGACAAGCCTATATATTTTTGGGCCCGTGTGGACATCCATGATCACCTTGACCAACAACAAGATAGGTTACCATGGCTCTTCATTTGGTTCATGTTATCATAGTATAGGTCATGGTGAGATTCAGAACTTAAGTTTGAGCGCATATACTATGCACTCATGCATGCTTGAATCCCCATCGTTGGCTTGAAATGTGGTGTAACATACATATGCATCGTCAACCTAACCCTCACTCAGTGTGGATTTCTAGTTCGAAATCACAGTGCCACATCAAAGTCGTTCCATTGTTACTCAAAAACACACCTCTCCATACATGTGTTTGGGCCACACGCATGCAATGGTTGTCTTCGGGGACTAGCTACTTGCGTGATTATTGGCGAGCTAGCCCATCTACGGGGTCGCATGGACGACCATCACTTTGACCAACAACAAGAGAGAGGTTGTATGACTAAGGTGGATTATTCTTGGTCCGTTCTATGATCCATCTTGCTGAGATATGCCTCTCTAGCCCGCTGACTGAAAGTGTGTGTGTGTGTGGGGGGGGGATTGCTACTTCGTAGTTTGCTAGGTGAACCTCGGTTGGGGGGCATGCATTCATAGCTTAGGATTCCCTTCATGACGACACGAGGGGTGCTGCTAGCTACTTCACACTTTGCTAGGTGAACCTCGGTTCGGGGGCATGCATTCATAGCTTAGGATTCCCTTCATGCCAACACGAGGGAGGGGGCTGCTAGCTACTTCGCACTTTGTTAGGTGAACCTCGGTTGGGGGGGTATGCATTCATAGCTTAGGATTCCCTTTGTGCCGACGCGAGGGAGGGGCTGCTAGCTACTTCGCACTTTTCTAGGCTGAACCTTGGTTGGGGGGTATGCATTCATAGCTTAGGATTCCCTTCGTGCCGACATGAGGGAGGGGGGCTGCTAGCTACTTCGCACTTTGCTAGGTGAACCTCAGTTGGGGGGCATGCATTCATAGCTTGGATTCCCTTCGTGCCGACACGAGGGAGGAGGGGGGCTGCTAGCTACTTCGCACTTTGCTAGGTGAACCTCGGTTGGGGGGGGGGGCAGGGGCATGCATTCATAGCTTAGGATTCCCTTCATGCCGACATGAGGGGGGCATGCAATACCGCGCGCTTTGCAAGATAGGTGCCACATCAAAGTTGTATTTGGTATTTGAAAATCAAATCACCCTTTTCATACATAAATTTGTTCCACATGCAAGTGTGTTCATGTTATGACCCTATCCCACGTCTTTTTTCGTCAAATTTATGAACATTAGATAAGTCAGATGACACAACAGACACAGTTCATCCAAACTAACAGTGTGCCACGACAGTGCCCGTGTCACGCACACATCCGCATAGTACATTGGGATCCACAAGGCTCCCCCTCTCAAAAATATCTGCCCGCCTCGAGGGTCTTTCTGTTTCATAACACACTGTTGTTATCTCTAGACCCTGTGAGATGTTTCTTGTTCCCAATCATGCCTGCATCCCTAGAAAATATCGAATCACCTCGAGGGTTTTCTGTTTCATAACACATGGTTGTTATCTCCGGACCCTGTGTGATGTTTCTTGTTCCCAATCCCACCTACATCCCTAGAAAATATTTCCCCGCCTCGAGGGTTTTTCTGTTTCATAACACATGGTTATTATCTCCGGACCGTGTGCGATGCACTATCATCAAAATTTTCAATAGCCCCGGCATTTCACTCCCGAGTAGTAAAATTTCCAGTACCCGCGTTATTTCCTCAAACACCCCCCTCCACACACACACACACACACCAAAACCTCCTCGGGCGTGCGCGCACACACACACCCCCTCCCTTGCTCGAAACCCTAGCAAGGTCCCCGCCGCTGCCGCCGCCGCCGCAAGGCCTCCATTGTCAACATCTGCCGGTTTGCCCGTGCAGCTTACCCACCGATCTTCATACCCAGGCTGCCCTGAGTTTCTTAGATGACGCCTGCCAAACGCCCCCTTTCCCATAGATCCCCATCCCCCACTCCGGAGCGTCATAGCCTAACCCCGGCTACGCTTCCCGTGGAGCTTGAGGAGCGACTGGTCCAAAAGAGGTGTATCGCGGTCTCTTCACCCGACGTCACCGAGGAAGCTCACGACCATTACCGGCGACAGGAACTCAAGCAGCAGGCTAGAGTATGCGAGCATGTCTCGGCCGCCAGCTACGACATCGAGGTCATCGATAGCGACAACCTGAGGTGGGCTATGTCACAGGTTAAGTGGCCCACCCCAACCCCTCGGGTTCAACCGCCGTCGATCTCATCCATGGCCCCGCCGCTGATCTCCTCTGGCTTGCTGTCAACAATTTGCCATCCTACATCGCCATCGAACCCCTTTTGTCATTTCTGAAGGACACGTTCTATGATGCTGGCTTGGGGTCCACAGCTTCCAAGTCAGACCTCATCAACGGCGACCATGAGGAGGGCACCCTCTCTGGCTCTTCCAAGGGGAAAGAGCCCATCTGCTCTTCCAAGGGGAAAGCGCCTATCTGCGACATCTGGGAGGGCACCCTACAGTCGTGCTCTTCCAAGGGGAAGGAGCCCATCTGCGACAACATGAAGCGCATCCAGGGTCCATTCTCTTCCCACAGGAACAAGCTCATCTGTGACAAGTGAGGAAACCCATGATTTGTTTTGCCGTGCCTCTTCACAGGGGGAAAGCCATGATTTGTTTTGTCGAGTCCCTTTTGTAGTGTAGTGAGAATATGTCTAGTTTTAATTGCTATATCTGGTTATTTGCATTATGCCTTGTTTATTTCGGTTGTTCACAATGTGATGCTCTATATGTGAAATTATTTACTGTGCAGTACATTTCATCAATCCAGTTTTAAACATACCGATAGGAATGCATATATTTTCTTGCTGTTAAGCCTATTATAGCTAGCATATGCCTCTTTTAAAGTTTTCTGATTGTTCGATTGTTTGTAGTTAGCATATGTCCAGTTTCAAATGCTATCTTTGGTTGTTCGTAGTATGCCTTGTTTATTCCAGTTATTCACAATGTGATGTTCTATATGTGCAAGTATGAACTATGTAGTTCAATTTCATCAGTACCAGTTTCAACAATACCACTATGAATGACTACATTTGGTTGCTGCATCTTGTAGTTAACACACCTTTCCATTTTTATTTAACAATAACCAGTGTACTTAGACTGGCACAATACTAGTTTGAATGAATATGTTTGCTTGTTGTTAAATGTTAGGCCTGTTGCAGTTAACAAACCTTTCCACTTGTTTTGCTTTACTAGAACCTGCACACTAAAGCTATCTTTTGGAGATTATTTTGTCTTCCATGGATAATTTTGGTTGATGTTTATCATATTGTGATTAACATGCTTCTCAATGTACCTACACAGGAAAATTTTGGGAACGACTGTTGTTTTCCATCAGTGAATCAGACTTTTAACTGGATATCTACAACCCATTTATCGTTAGGTTAAGTAGGGCCATATGTAATATATGTGAGGCTACATAGCAACATGCACTGTACTTAATGTCTAAATATGCAATCCTAGGCTACATAGCAACAAGGCAGAGTGTTACGTTAATGTTCTAATGATGTCTAGATATACGTAGAAGAGCAGCAGCAGCAACAACAACAACAACAACAACAACAACACAACCCTGTTTGGATACTCAACTTAGCTAGAGGTTAGAGTTAGTTTCTATCTCCTGACTAACCCTGAACTAACTCCATCCAAAGAGTTGTTTGGATGGCAGGGTTAGATTGACAATAAATGCACTAGGAGAACTAGCTCCAATTAGCACCTCTTGGGTTGGATAGTTTTTTTGGGTGGGTCATAGATGAAACTAGCTCAAACTAGCCCTCATGTTTAGATATACTTTAGGGCTATTTGAGCCCGAGCTAGCTCAAACTAACTGTAACCCATGGATACAACAACAACTAATCAGCCAATAATTTGTAAGAATGCACTGAACTCCTTCTGGCCCATAATATAAGATGTTAATTCATCTAATATGTGAGTATATTGGATGTTATAAGATACTCTCTCCATTCCTAAATATATGCCTTTTTAGAGATTTCAATTGGATACCACATATGGATGTATATAGGCATATTTTAGAGTGTAGATTCACTCATTTTGCTCTGTATGTAGTCACTTGTTGAAATCGCTAGAAAGACAAATATTTAGGAATGGAGGGAGTATTATAAAAGAGTGTTGTACTACATCATTATGCAATTGCTGTTTAGCTTCTAATATTAACTTGGTGCATTTAGGTACACACATCATTGGTAAAGATCCGCGCTTCGACCCTTTCTGTGTACGGGGAAATGAGATATCGATGAACCAGCATCAAGTGAGGATGCTGATAAAGATTGTTAGTAAAATGGGTCCAAAGATGACAATTAAACTATTTTTTACACTTCATCCAAGATAACAGTGAACTACAGGATGGTAAGTAAGAACTCTGCATCCTTCTTTTTACTTCCCATAATGAGTTGTGTTAGATGACAATGTCTGAATCTTTTTCCTTTGTAGTGGTTGCAAAGCAGTTTACTCAAGATTACCTCTCAAACTACATGATTGTTGGGCATGCAAAGGTTAAAGTATTTCTACCAGAACACGATGATTATCTGGATGGTTTTATGAAGACCTTGAATGATGGGCGGTCGGCCATCACAAGAGGTTGGACTAGAGTCGTGCGTGCCTTTTGCATGGAGGAGGGCACAACATGGGCATTTTGCTTCACCTTGTTCAGCAACTAGAATGTATTTCGCCTCTTTCTTTACCGTCTTTAATAGTACAAGTATACAACTGTGGTTCTTCATTCTTTATTTGGTTCTTATGTAATTCTTGAACATATGTACCTATGAACCGAATAATGCATTGGTTGTTCGAACCTGATGGATATG
This sequence comes from Triticum aestivum, assembly GCF_018294505.1. Taxonomy (NCBI): domain Eukaryota; kingdom Viridiplantae; phylum Streptophyta; class Magnoliopsida; order Poales; family Poaceae; genus Triticum; species Triticum aestivum. The sequence goes on from NC_057800.1 coordinate 421,984,549, forward strand.
AATAAAGCTGTAGCATACATTCAAATTCAAATTCAAATCTGGTACAATTTGAAATAGCAACAATTAAATTATGATGAAATTACGCTCTCCAGGTTGTTACGTCACACACAGTTGGTAAAATACAAACATTTGCGATATACACCATAATCCGAGACGGTTCATAGAGAGGAAACATGTGCAAGCATGCACACAATATCACAAACGGTGCGGGCAAACTAAACGTTTGTGTTAGTTGCCTTATCGTACACGATTCGCAACCATGAACTATTTCTGATGAAGTATGCATCGTAGACGTTGCACCACAGAATAGCGCGTGTGATAGTTGTCGTGTACGATGATGGTACGACGGTCCGACATTTCGTAATCCTGTCCGACACTCATACGACGATTAGCTAATCTTCTTAATTAGTTATCGCATACGGTTTGGGAAAAGCGGATGTGTGTGATTGTATGCTTATCATACACGTTCTATAATAGTGAACCGTTTGTGATGGGCCGCACATCGTAAACGTAGCACCACAGAATACCGACTGCGATGGCAATGCGAGCAGAAACGAGTAGGAGTACTGTAGGGTCCCTATCCCCGACGGTTTCTAGGTCGTGCGGGAAGGACCCCCTATCACCGTCACTCACTAGGCGATGGTTCCAAATGCCGTCGTGAAAAGGGGTTAAAAACTATTTGTATAGCACCGACGCGTACTAGTGAGTCACTTTTATTCTTCACCATCACAAGTTTGTGCAACGCTCAATTTTCTCTTACACTAAATGATCTCACACATTTAGAAGAAATTTTTATTGCCTTTTTGCACCGATGACAACTTACTTGAGGGATCTTTCTCAATCCCTAGGTAGGTATGGTGGACACTTGAAAATAAGATTTGGGTTTAAGGGTTTGTGGATGCACAAGTAGTATCTTTACTTAGTGCAGAATTTTTGGCTAGCAAAGATAGGGGGCAAGCACCACATATTAAAGGATCTATGACAATATGACTTCTATGTGAATATAAACCAACATAAACCATTAAGTTTTCTTCCTTGTCCAATGTCAACAATTTTGGCATATAATATTTTGATGAGGGCTCACAATCACAAAAGATTTCTAGGACAGTATATTTATATGTGAATCTTCTCTTCCCTTATTAATTATTTCATGAGTTGCATCATTGACTAATGTTATGTTTGTCAATCTCTAATAAAATTTTCTACTTATACTTTTCCTTATGTGGTGTCACCACCTACCATAGGACTAGTATATGATCTTTTCATTATTTCTTTCCTATCTTTTATTTATTCCCTTTCTTTTATTATTTCTCATTTCCTTTCTTTAATTTGCAACATGAAAGTAAAGAAAGCAAAAAATCAAACTAAACTTTATTATATAACTTGCACACAATTACAAGGATAGATCACTAAGCAAACTCTCAAGGAAGAAAGGATCAAACTAACTTGTATTCATCTAAATCAAAAAGATCGAACTAAAATAAGTAAAAGCAAAAGGATAGTGGGATGATACGATACTGGGGCACCTCCCCCAAGCTTGGAGGAATCCAAAGGGAGTGCCCATACCCGATACTCAGTTCTCCTTTGGTGGTGAAGAAGAGGATGGTGGTGATGAAGCAATCCTATCCTTAAGGATCAAGAGGTTCTCCAATCGACGGATGACGCTCCGGAGGTGGGTGATGTACTCTTGATGCAGAATATTTTCATGAGTGAGACACTTATTTTGTATGAAAACTATTTCAATGATGTGAAAGGCTTCAATCTCAGCAAGAGTAAGATGAGTAAGGTAAGGTTTAAGGATATCTTCCTCCTCCTCCTCTGCTGACAGAGCTTGTTCGAAGACCGGAGGCTGATCTATAGTAACCTCCTTGCTCTCATCTCCTCCGACGGCTTCCGCGGGCTCTTCTCTCTTCAGCTCGATCTTCATCAACCAAGCATCCTCTTCCACATTGTTGGAGGAAGAAGAAGACATGGTGCCTCGCTTAACAGATCTAACAGGAAACAGCAAGAAAAGAGAACAGGAGATTTCTCCGTGATACGGTGATCAATAGGTTCGGGAAGTATATATAGATTTTTTTATCTTGGAGGACAAGCATACATAAGAAAAACGGAGTACAGAAGGTGTCCTAGGTGGGCACAACCCACCTGGGTGCGCCAGGCAAGCCTGGCGCGCTCTGGTGTCTTGTGCCCACCAGGGGGATGCTTCCTAGAAGTTTCTTTATTTCCAAATTTTCTAAAAATTCCAAAACTGATAGAAAATATTTTTGTAGATTTTTCGGAGTCCGTTTACTTACCATATCATGTACCTCCTTATTTTCACGATTCTGGAGTGTTCCGGAAGGACTCTTTTATGTGTTCTTCTGGTGTCAAAGTTTGGATAATATTACTTTCAACATTAATGGGTGTACCTAAGATATAATGTTTTATTCGTTGCCCATTGACAACCATCAGGTTAGTACCTTCAAAATTATTTATTTTGATGGCTCCAGACCGATAAACCTCCTCAATCACAAATGGTCCTTCCCATTTTGAGAGGAGTTTTCCTGCAAAGAATCTGAAACGAGAGTTGTACAAAAGAACATATTCTCCGACTTTAAACTCACGCTTTTGGATCCTTTTGTCATGCCATCTTTTAACTTTTTCTTTGAATAGTTTTGCATTTTCATAAGCCTGGGTTCTCCATTCATCTAATGAGCTAATATCAAATAACCTCTTTTCACTAGCAAGTTTGAAATCATAATTGAGTTCTTTGATAGCCCAATATGCTTTATGTTCTAACTCAAGAGGCAAATGACAAGCTTTTCCATAAACCATTTTATAAGGAGACATACCCATAGGATTTTTATATGTTGTTCTATAAGCCCAAAGTGCATCGTCTAGTTTCTTAGACCAATTCTTCCTAGACCTATTGACAGTCTTTTGCAAAATTAATTTTATTTCTCTATTGCTAAGTTCAACTTGACCACTAGACTGAGGATGATAAGGTGATGCAATTCTATGGTCAACATCATACTTGGCAAGCTTTTTACAGAAAGCACCATGAATAAAGTGTGAACCACCATCAGTCATTAAATATCTAGGGACTCCAAACCTTGGGAAAATAACTTCCTTAAGCATTTTAATAGAGGTGTCATGATCAACACTACTCGTTGGAATAGCTTCTACTCATTTAGTAACATAATCAACAACAACCAAAATATGTGTATACCCATTAGAGGAAGGAAAAGGTCCCATGTAATAAAATCCCCAAACATCAAATGGTTCAACAGCAAGTGAATAATTCATAGGCATTTCTTGACGCTTACCAATATTACCCAATCCTTTGGCATTCATCACAAGATAAGATGAACTTATGGGCTTCCTTGAAGAGAGTGGGCCAATAAAATCCAAATTGCAATACCTTGTGTGTAGTTCTATCTCCAGCATGATGCCCTCCATAAGCTTCATAGTGACATTTCCATAGGATTAGTTCCTGTTCATGCTCGGGTACACAACGTCTAATAATACCATCTACTCCTTATTTATAAAGATGTGGGTCATCCCAAAAGTAATGTCTTAAATCATAGAAGAATTTTTTTGTTTTGTTGGTATGTAAAGCTAGGTGGTAAATATTTAGCAAGAATGTAATTAGCATATGAAGGAGTACTATGAGCAACATTTATTGCAGCTAACTGCTCATCAGGAAAACTATCATCAATAGGTAGTGGGTCATCAAGCACATTTTCAAGCCTAGATAAATTATCAGCTACTGGGTTCTCAGCTCCTTTTCTATCAATGATATGTAAATCAAATTCTTGTAATAAGAGAACCCATCGAATAATTCTAGGTTTAGCATCTTTCTTTTCCATAAGATATTTAATAACAGCATGGTCTGTGTGAATAGTTACTTTGGAATCAACAATATAAGGCCTAAATTTATCACAAGCAAACACCACTTCTAAGAATTCTATTTCAGTAGTAGCATAATTTATTTGAGCACTGTCTAGAGTTTTACTAGCATAATGAATAACATTGAGTTTCTTATCAACTCTTTGTCTTAGAACAACGTTAACAACATAATTACTAGCATCACACATAATTTCAAAAGGCAAGTTCCAATCAGGTGGTTGAACAATAGGTGCAAAGATTAAGGCTTTCTTGATTGTTTCAAAGGCTTTTAAACAATCATCATCAAAAACAAAAGGAATATCCTTTTGCAAGAGACTAGTAAGAGGCCTAGAAATTTTAGAAAAGTCTTCGATAAATCTCCTGTAGAAACCAGCATGACCTAAGAAACTACGAATACCTTTTATTTCTTTAGGACATGTCATTTTCTCAATTGCATCAACCTTAGCTTTATCCACTTCAATACGTTTTTTAGAAATTTTATGACCCAAGACAATGCCTTCATTAACCATAAAGTGTCACTTCTCCCAATTCAAGACAAGATTTGCTTGTTCACATCTCTGCAAAACTCACTCAAGATTGCTTAAACAATCATCAAAGGACTTCCCATAAACAGAAAAGTCATCCATGAAAACCTCAACAATCTTTTCATAAAAGTCAGATAATATAGCAGTCATACATCTTTGAAAGGTAGCAGGTGCATTACATAAACCAAAAGGCATATGTCTATAAGCATAAGTTCCAAAGGGACAAGTAAAAGTAGTCTTTTCTTGATCAGGTTGAGAGACATGTATTTGTGAAAAGCTAGAGTATCCATCTAGAAAGCAAAAGTGTGTGTGCTTAGATAATCTTTCAAGCATTTGATCAATAAAAGGCAGAGGGTAATGATCTTTTCTAGTTGCTTTGTTTAATTTTCTAAAATAAATTACCATTCTATAGCCTGTAAAAATTCTTTGTGGAATAAGTTCATTCTTATCATTAGGAACAACAGTAATACCTCCTTTCTTAGGGACACAATAAACATGACTTACCCATCTACTATCAGCTATAGGATAGATTATACCTACTTCCAGAAGTTTTAATATTTCCATTCTTACCACTTTTTTCATTTTCGGGTTTAACCGATGTTGGTGACCAACAACGGGTTTAGCATCAGGTTCCATATTAGTTTTGTGCTGACATAGAGTGGGACTAATGCCCTATAAATCATCAAGAGTATATCCAATAGCAGCTCGGTGCTTCCTTAGAACTTTGAATAATCTTTCTTCTTCATGTTCTGAAAGGTTAGCACTGATAATAACAGGATATATCTTCTTTTCATCAATATAAGCATATTTCAAATTGTCTGGCAATTGTTTTAATTCAAACATAGGATCACCTTTAGGTGGAGGAGGACCACCTAGAGTTTCAATAGGCAAATTGTGTTTAAGCAGATGACGTTGTTCAAAGAAATTTTTATCTATTTCATTTCTTTCATGCATATGTAAATCATTTTTATGGTCTAGAAAATATTGTTCTAAAGGATTAGTAGGTGGTACAGCAATAGAAGCAAGACCAATTAATTCATCCTTACCAGGCAATTCTTTTTCAAGAAGCTTTCTAGTAAACTTGGAAAAATTAAATTCATGAGACTCTTCACCAAAACTAACACCGACAGTTTGCTTCTCATGATTTATTCTAGCATTAACGGTGTTCAAGAAAGGTCTACCAAAGATAATGGGACAAAAGTCATCTTGTGGGGAACCAAGAACAAGAAAATCAGTAGGGTATTTAATTTTCCCACACAAGACTTCAACATCTCTAACAATCCCAATTGGTGATATAGTGTCTCTATTAGCAAGTTTAATAGTAACATCTATGTCTTCTATTTCTGCGGGTGCTATGTCATTCATAATTTCTTGATGTAAAGTGTAAGGAATAGCACACACACTAGCATCTATGTCACATAAACCATGATAACAATGATCTCCTATTTTAACTGAGACGATAGGCATGCCAACAACAGGTCTATGTTTATCTTTTTTTTATCAGGTTTGGCAATTCTAGCAGCTTCTTCATAGAAGTAAATAACATGCCCATCCATATCTTCTTCCAAGAGATCTTTAAACATAGAAATACAAGGTTCTACTTTAATTTGTTCATCAGGTTTAGGTGTTCTAATATAGCTTTTGTTAACCACATTTGAATCTTTAGCATGTTCCTTTGTCCTAACAGGGAAAGGTGGTTTCCCTATATATGCAGAAGGAACAACTGGATCAACATTATAAAGTATAGTTTCTTCTTTGACCAATACCGGTTCTTTAGTTTCTTCTTTAATAGGTGGGTGATATTTAAACCACTTCTCTTTAGGGAGATCAACATGAGTAGCAAATGATTCACGAAAGGAGGCTACTATCTTAGAGTGAAGTCCATATTTAGTGCTAAACTTTTGAAAAGCATCAGTATCCATAAAATATTTAACACAATCATACTTAAGTTTAATACCTGAATCTTTACCTTTGTCGAGTTCCCAATCTTCAGAGTTGCATTTAATTTTTTCAAAAAGATCCCACCGAAATTCAATAGTCTTCTTCATAAAAGAACCAGCACAAGAAGTATCAAGCATGGTTTGATCATTACGAGAAAGCCGAGCATAAAAGTTCTGGATAATAATTTATCTTGAGACCTCATGGTTGGGGCATGAATATAACATTGACTTAAGCCTCCCCCAAGCCAGAGCGATACTTTCTCCATCATGATATGTGGGTGGACCGGTGCTTAGGTGATGTTCTTACTTGAAAAAACCTCCTACTTATGATTAACCCTCCCGCAAGCATCCGCAACTACGAGAAAAGTATTAAGAATAAATTCTAGCCATAGCATTAAAATTTTGGATCGAATCGGTCTCTTATGGAATAGCGCATAAACTGGGCTTTAAGCTTCTGTCACTCTTGCAACCCATCATCTAATTGCTACTCCATAATGCATTCCCTTAGGCCCAAATATGGTGAAGTGTCATGTAGTCGACGTTCACATGACACCAGTAAGGGAATCACAACATACACACTATCAAAATATCGAACACATATCAAGTTCACATGATTACTTGCAACATGATTTCTCCCGTGACCTCAAGAACAAAAGTGACTGCTCGCAAATGATGAACACGTTCATGATCAGAGGTGTATTAAATAGCATATTGAATCTGAACATTTAATCTTCCACCAAATAAACCATATAGTAATCAACTACAAGATGTAATCAACACTACTAGTCTCCCACAAGCACCAACCTATAGTTCTGGTAATGAGATTGAACACAAGAGATGAACTAGGGTTTGAGAGGAGATGGTGTTTTTGAAGATGTTGATGGAGATTGCCCTCCCCAAGATGGGAGAGTTGTTGGTGATGATGATGACGATGATTTCACCCTCCGGGAGGGAAGTTCCCCCGGCAGAATCGCTCCGCCGGAGGGCAAAAGTGCTCCTGCCCAAGTTCCACCTTGAGGCGGCGGCGCTCCATTACAAAATTCATCATCCTCTTTTTTAGGTCAAAATGACATATATACCAGAAGATGGGCACCGGAGGCGGGCCTGGGTGAGCACAACCCACCAGGGCGCGCCTGGGCTCCCTAGTGCTCCCAAGTGGGTTGTGCCACCTGGTGGACCCCCTCTGGTACTTATTGGCTCCAATATTCCTCATATATTCCATAAAAATTCTCCGTGAAGTTCCAGCTCATTTGAAGTTTTGCAGAATAGGTGGCCTGACGTAGCTTTTCCAGGTCCAGATTTCCAGCTGCCGGAATTCTCCCTCTTTGTGTAAACCTTTGCATATTATGAGAGAAAAGGCATTAGAATTACTCCAAAAACATCATTATGGATAATAACATTATAAATAACAATAAGAAAACATGATGCAAAATGTACGTATCAATCTGCTTGAAATCTTGAGATTGGATGTGTCATTTTAAAGCACGGTGGGAGCACAAACTAATTTTAAGACTAATTTTCAGATTGCCACCGAAAAACGTGACTTAATTCGGACGTAAATTTTCGCATAAGTTTTTGTTTTTCGAGCTTATAACACTTTTAACCTACCTTTTCCATTCAGGAGGCGGGACATCCTCTTGTTCGAGGTGTTCTGCGTGATGGTTTTGCTTGGGAAGTCTTTTCCGACCTGCAACTCGTCATATTTCCTGCCGACCTCCATCTTGGCATGGGTGAAATGCACACTACATTTGGACTAGTTCCAGAGGAGATACGATCCTTGGATCGGTCATGTTGCCCAACCAAGTCTCGGGGGCTACTGCATTGATGAATCAATGCAGAAAAATCAAAGTGCAAAACAACTTCTATGGATATTACCATCCTCAGGTTGGTCGGTCGCACCCAACCTTAGTCTCGGGAGCTGTTGCGAACCATGTTGCTATTCCTAAAGTATGTCGCCGAGCAAGGAATCGATCCTCGGGCCAATTTCGGGAATCGACCCTAGTCTCAGGGGCTACTCGGACAATGGTTTTAATTTTTCCTTCAAGTGCACTTTGATACATCTCCAACGTATCTATAATTTTTTATTGTTCCATGCTATTATATTATGATGTTTTATATGCATTGTTATGCTATTTTATATCGTTTTTTGGGACTACACTATTAACCTAGTGCCTAGTGTCAGTTGCTGTTTTTCCTTGTTTTTATCTTTTACAGAAAAATCAATACCAAACATAGTCCAAACGGAACAAAACTTCTTTATGGTTTTTTTCTAGGACTAGAAGACACTAATGTCTACTAGAACTATGTCGGTATTTCCCCAAAGAGGAAGGGATGATGCAACACATCAACGGTAGGTATTTCCCTCAGTGATGAGACCAAGGTTATCGAACCAGTAGGAGAACCACGCAACACTATGTGAACGGTACCTGCACACAAATAACAAATACTCGCAACTCGACGTATTAAAGGGGTTGTTAATCCCTTTCGGGCAACGAAGCCAGAAATTGGCAAGTGGACGTGAGAAAGTTGTATCAAATTGATAGATAGATTGCACTGGAACGCGAGATAAAATAAATAAGAATAAATTGCAGCAAGGTAGTTTTGTATTTTTGGTTTAATAGATCTGAAAATAAAAGCAAATAAAAATATATCGCAAAGGAAAATATAATAAAGAAGAGACCCGGGGCCCGTAGGTTTCACTAGTGGCTTCTCTCTCAAAAAATAGCAAACGTTGGGTAAACAAATTACTATTGGGCTGATAAAACATCAAATAATCATGAGGATATCCAGGCAAAGATCATTATATAGGCATCACATCCAAGATTAGTAGACCGACTCCTGCCTACATCTACTAGTATTACTCCACACATCGACCGCTATCCAGCATGCATCTAGTGTATTAAGTTCATGGGGAAACAGAGTAATGCAATAAGAACGATGACATGATGTAGGCAAGATCTATTTATGTACAAATAGACCCATCTTGTTATCCTTTGTAGCAATGATACATACGTGTCGATTCCCCTTCTGTCACTGGGATCAAGCATTGTAAGATCAAACCCATCATAAAGCACCTCTTCCCATTGCAAGATAAATAGATCAAGTTGGCCAAACAAAACCCAAATATCGGGGAAGAAATACGAGCACTACAAAAAATACACTTCCGTGATGATACGTGTTTGTCATAGTAGGTCACATTTTCTATCATGCATGTACATGCATGACGATTTTATGACAGAATCAAGATAGTCATACCTGTGTTGTCGTAGAAGTGTTCCATGACATTACCAAAATTATCATCACAGAAGTGTCCACTTCCATGATGATAAATCGCACATCATAGAAGTGCTTTCGTCAAGGGTGACCAACACATGGCATCCACCGTAACAGGTCGCCATTAAGCTATCGGGTCCGGTTTTGGATCCGATAACCCGTTAACAGCCCAGACCAATGAGGATTTTCCACGTGTAAAATTGTCATTGGCCGGAGGAAACACGTGTTGGATCACCGTTGGGATAGATGTCATCCATTCATTGGACATGAGGTGCCTATGATACGTCGACATGTGGCACGGCCCAACAGAGGCCCATTCTGGTGAAAAGGTCGGCCCGTTTGACTTGGTCAAAAGGTAATGGGCCGGCCCATGAAAAGCCTGTTAACGGCCTATTAGTATATAGCCCATTTACAGCCTACTAACTCACGACCCGTTATGGCCTATCGGAATTAAGCCCAGTGGCTTCATCTGGGCCGTCCAATATGATTCCAGCCCATTGTAACTTCTGGCCCATGTATGGCCCATGATGTCTTTCAGCCCATACGAGGCCATTTGTAACTCTTGGCCCATTAACAGCCCGTGGTGAATCTGGCCCACAATGAATAGTGTACCACTTTATACCCATTAAGGGCCCATTATTCCATTGGGCCGTTTCCAACCCGTCTTATCTTTCGGCCTTCTCAGGGCCCATTTATTCTTGGGCTTATTTCCAGCATTCGGTTACTTACGGCCCGTTACTGGCCTTTTCTGCTTGTGGGAGAAACTCAGCCCGTGGTTACAATCACCCCGTTTGTGGACCGTTAATCTGTTGGGCCATTTTCATAGCGTCATCAAATACGGCCGATTAACAATGGCCTGTTATGGTCGGCCCATGAACAGACGATTCCAAATCTACCCCGTTTACGACCCATAATGTGGTATGTTACTGGCCCATGTTTGGCCAATCGATCATACGGCCCGTAGAAGGCCCATTGATGCTATGGCTCATAGAAGGCCCATTGATGCTATGGCTCAAAGAAGGCCCATTGTTTATACGGCCCTTAGAAGGCCCATTGTTTCTACGGCCCGTAGGAGGCCCATGGTAACTGCAGTAAATATGTAGCCCATGGTTATTGTAGCCTAGTTTTAAAAAATAGGTTATTGCAACCACTAGAAAACCGCGGAGAAAGAACTGCACTAACTACAAGCAAACAAATAAACAAGACAACAAGGAAATAAGTAAGCAAGCAACTTACGCTAGGCTATCACGGCTATTACACATATTACATCCACTAGGCATCAAAGTTCTCCACCAATGCAAATATAGAGAACAAAGCCTCATATCATATACACTGGTTGTCAAAGTTGGTGACCAGTGCAAATAAACGCCACAGCAAAACAAGTCCAGAACTGAAAAAACTTCAGAAGATCTCAAGAAACAATATCCTGGGTACCCATAATGCTGGCAAGATGCTTATCAAGCTTATTAACTTTCTCTTGTTTGGCGCTTAAATCCTCCAGCGCTCGTTGTTGCACCAGAAAGTATGCATCTGAATTCTGTAGGGACTTCCTCAGTCCTTCAGCTTCCTGTCATAGCACATCTGGTTGATGTCTTTCAACTTGAAGTTGAGACTCAAGAAGACGAACAGATTCAGGCAGCGAGTTCGAAGAGCTTGTGCCAGCAGTAGTGGCCAGTAACTCGAACACTACATCAAGACAAGACTTTTGGGTTCTCTCACTATCATTAAGATAGTTTTATCATCTTTCTCGGAGATCAACAGGGATGTCTCACCATATTGAACCTTATCTGCATTACTTCCTTTACCATTGCATAACCGGGTATTGTTCTCCAATATTTAGTCCGCATTCTAAAAGAGAAACAAGCAGACACATCACAGGTTTACCATGTTGTATATGAAACTCATTTTGGTAAATCAGTTCAGTAGTAAAGTGGACAGGTTTACAACATGAAACAAACATATATCTATGTACCATAGTCACTTTGTGGTCTATATCATTCTAGTTTTTGTTGCCAAATCAAGATAGAGACACAGTTCAAATAATATTTGTTCAAGACAAAGCAGAATAGACAGAGTATAAGTGTGGGAAACTATAGAGCAATAACAACACTTGTAATGTGCATGACATGAGAACATAACTGTTTATTCAATTGAAACTGAAATCAACATAGAGCAAGTTACAACAGCAAACCAGTTAAAGAAACAGGTTTAAAACATACCTATTGCGCCATTGGAGTTTCAATTCCATCCTTCAAATTTGAAAATAGTTGGTATGAGTAAATACAGTGATGCAAGAGCAAAGGAGTATGAGCCATAGCTACAGAACCTGACCCAGAACAATTCTTTTACTCCTTTAAGCGTTGAGTTGGGATTTAGAGTGGTGGTCCTCGTTCTTTGGGCAATGTAGTTCCCTTACTAACTACTCGTGTTTGGGTGCTCTATGGTGGAGACGGTGTTGTGTCAACTGGAACTGGGTTACTATCTGCTGGGGTTGGGGTTAGAAGGGGTGTGGCTGGTTCTCTTTCCAACTGGGTAGGGTTACAATCTGCGGGAGTCTGGGTTATGTGTGGTGGGGTTGGTTCTTGGGCAAGTACAACCGTGGTTCTTTCTGCATCAACTGGTAGCACTATCTTTTCTGAAGACCGTGTTGTTACTCTGTTAGATACTGCCATCACCCTCTCCAATTCAAATGGCTGATAAACAAGAAATAATTGTATACAACATTGTATGATAGACATGTGCAATGGATAGTGGGGAATAAAAGAGTGCATGAAATAATTCACAATTATGTTGTCTAACCAAACATGATAGCATGACATAATTTCACATATATGATGCCTAACTATACAGGATAGCATGACACAATTTCACATTATGAGGGCTAACTAAAAAAGATGGAAAGACATAGTTCAAAATATGATGACTATGTAAACAGGATGACATGATATAACTATATGATGTGTTTATTAAATAGGTTGGCATGCCATAATTCACATACATGCTGCCTATGGAAACATGATAGCATGATATAATTCACGGATATAATGACATAATTCAAAATATGATGACTGTAAACACTAAACAGGATGAGATGATATAACTATATGATGTGTTTATTAAATGGGTTGCCATGCCATAATTCAAATAGATGATGTGTATGTAAACATGATGGCATGATATAATTCAAATATATGATTTATATAGTAAGCAAGTAAGCAGATGGCAATCCATATATGATGTAAAAACTAAGCAATGTAAGACAACATGCATGACATGGATAATATAAGCCTGTGAAGTTTGAGAATAGACCACGGGGAGGGGGGGGAGGGGGGTAGGACTAGTCATCAGCCTCTGAATCCTCCTCCGAGGATCTCTCTATAACCGACAAGATATCTGCTTCCGCAGGTAGCATTGTCTGCTCTAAAGACCTTGTTTTCACCCCTAATACTTCCATCACCGCTTCAAATGGCTGATGCACAGGAAGAGTAGTTGAATATACAACGTTGTCGATAAAGGAACATGTAATACAAAAAAATGATAGCATGATATAATTCACATACATGATGATTGGCTACACAGCATGGCATTGCATAATTCACATATATACTGCCTTTGCAACAAGATAGCATTGCATAATTCACATATATAATGTCTTGCAACAAGATGGCAATGCATAATTCACATATATGATAATTAGACACTAAACAGGGGGCATTCACACAAAGCATGTCTAAACTAATCAAATGACATATCAATGCAAGACACCATACACACGATATGAACAACATAACCCTGCCAAGTTAGAGCATACACCTCGGGGGGGGGGATAGGACTGGTCATCTATCTCTGAATCCTTCTCTAAGGAGCTATCCGTAACCAGCGAGATATGCGCTTCGTTAGATAGCATAGTCTGCTCTGAAGACCTTGTTTTCACTCCAGAATTTTCCATCACCGTGTTAAATGGCTGATGCACGTGAAGAGTAGTTGAATGTACTAACATTGTTGACAAATGTAATACATAATGGAAAAAAGGATGTCCTGATATAATTCACATATAAGATGACTGGCTAAGCAGGATGGCATTGCAAAATTCACATATATGATGCCTGGCTAAACAAGATGGCGTTGCATAATTCACATAAACGATGAATACACTAAATAGATGGCATTCACACAAAGCATGTCTAAAATTAGCAAATGACATATTTGATGTATAAAGTAAGCAATGCAAGGAACCATATGCATGATATAACCAACATCAGCATGCCAAGTTAGAGCGAAGACCTCAGGGGGTAAATAGGAGTGGTCTTCTCCTTCTGAATCCCCCACAAAACACATATCTTTCTCTCGATTACAATCCCAAATGGGTGGAGGGGGGCTGCCTTTGCGCCAACCATGGAGCGACGTCTACACGAAATTTTATTGCCACGCAAGGCTCGTCTCTTTTGCTCTACATGTTCAGTTCCATTGTGTACAATAACTGACATGCATAGGAATAAAACATAGTGAGATTATATAAGGGATGCATGCAGAAATCCAGAGTGACGGTAGCAACCCGTGGATAAACCCAAAACCAATGATAGCAGGCAGATAATGGATTTAGTTAAAAATACAAGTAATGGCTTCTTTAATGTTTGTTTCCCACCCAACATGAAACTCATAGTAGACACCAGAGATTAAATAGATAGTAGATAGATACTATTGATTGCGGCCCCGATATGTACCCCACAACCATTTAAAAACTCAAGTTTGACCATTAGTTTGGAGCTGACTCAGAGTCTAATCGGTGAACATGACGATAAAGTAGCATGTAATATTAAGCTATGCATAACGTAAGCAGACACGAAAGAGTGTGACCTCTCTTACGGACCCGTGTAGTCCTCGAGGTCATCTACTCGGTTGATGATGGTAATGCAGTTGTCATGGCTACCAGCAGCGGGGAAGAAGATCTGAGGTGGCGAAAGACAGTCTGGAGGCCAGATCCCTACCGTGCTAGACCCTTCTGTCATTGGAGCAGCTAAGCTGGGGTGGATGACGGTGCAGTAGGAGCGGGACAAACTACATAAGGTTTTCTTTGACAACTATCTATAAGAGAAGTAATTCTGTAAGGGCTCGTTTGAATTGGAGGATTCTAACAACACACAGATAGGAAATACACAGTAATAGGATAGGAATGCATGTGCAAAATAGAGAATTTAAAAACACATGATTTCTTCCAATCTGGGTATTTGGTTCACAAGAATTGGAAGATCACAGGATGCAAAGAAGCATGGTGAGATTAAGTCAAACCACAAGAAAATGTACAGTTATAATGCAATTATGCTACTATCTCTTAGTCTTGTGCTTCATGACTAGAAATTTGAAAAGGAGGACAAGTGGATATTAAAATTCCTACAATTTTTGTTTCAAGGAGACACTAAAGGAACAAATCCTACAGTTTTCCTTTGCTCCATTCCTTTGAACCAAATGCATGAATAGTAGTACCATAAGAGACATTCCAATTCCTATGTTTTTCCTTCACTTTTCCTTTCAAGCACTGGTGATTCTAGTAGGTAGGCTTGAGCAAGGAAAAGCTTACACTCAAAAAATGTTTTTGTGCTACTTCTACTACTTTGGACCCAGGCCACTGCCCTACTAGCTCAACTCCCAGGCCCATCGACAAATGCACAGCTCAAACACGCAGAGATAAATAATGATGGCATTCAAGAGAGTCCATCACGGATAGCTAAGTTGCCTGGTACCTCATTGCTTGTCTTATAGTAGGAGAAACTAATCGTATTTCACGTTACTACGTGTGCTCAGTTGACAATATATATAACATGTAGAGTAAAAAATAGATGCAACAAGTGTACAACCTCTTTGGCGAAGCCATGTCAATCTCAGCGTGATTGGGTTGGTCGGTGAGGATGATCCGGCTGACTTGGCTGTCGAAGGAGGGGAAGAAGAGCTTAGGCATCTTGAGATGGAGCCCGAGGTACTGCTCCACTATGATGGAGGGTTTCATTGTTGCAGCAGCTCTGGTGAGTTGTACGACGCCGTAACTGAGTGGAATTCTAATAACATCTCCAATAGATGACATAAAATACATAACCACAAAGTGCTAGATGTAAAATACATCAGCCGCTCATCTCTGAACTTAACTTTTGAAACTGAATTTAACTATCGAAAATGAACTTAACTGTCGAAACTAAATTTTTCTGTCGAAACTGAATTTTACTGTCGAAACTAAACACACTAGTAGCAGAAAAGCAGTAGCAGCAACACGTGCGAGAGCCGGGCCAGCTGGTCGTGTAGCAGTTCATCTTCAACCTCCACCCCCTGAGCTGCCAGCCACCATTGGCCAAACCGCTGCCCCCCGCCGCCCGCGGCCAGCGGTGCGCCGGCCTGCCCGCCCCGAAACCACTCCCCATCATCGGTCCGCTGCCGCCCCGGCCATCCCTCTAGGCCCCCCCGTGCCGAGCTTTTTCTCCGGTGATCACCACGCCACCGCCCCACCTCCACTGGCGACCACCGCTCCACCCTGAACCCTAAAATAGATAGTGGGGTACCTCTCCGGTGAGCCCCCCTCCCCGTTGTGGCTGGTTCTTCCTTAACTCCGGTGAGCCCCCCACCCCCTAAAAATCGACTGACCCAAAAGTCGATTCAGTCGACTGAAGTGTAGCCAAATCGGAGCAGCATCGCAAGCAAGGGCAAGAGCGAGAGCAGCAGCGCAAGCAAGAGCAATAGCAAGAGCAGACCAGGCAGGGGACCTAAAGAAAGAGCAGAGCAGCAGCGCGAGCGAGAGCTAAAGCAGCAGTAGCTCCTACTGATGTGGACATCGCCGCCGAGGGAGCGACACCGTGGAGGTAGTGGCCGACGATGCTGTCGTGGACGGAACCGCGCCATGTCGGCTCAGGACCGAGCGCCGGCAGCACAGTGAGATCGAATCAAGAAGAAAATGCGGCAATTAGTTTGCAACCTCTTTGGTGGCGCTGATTAGGCCTTAGCTTCTTCCGAGGAAACAGCGATGATGATGCTCTTCCGATGGTGCAGGTGAAGACGGCGGTGTGGGAACAAAGGTGGCAAGAAAGATGAGGGGAACGTCAGGGCAGCTCCTTGGAGGTGGCAGACGGGGTGGCTGAACTGGAGGGACGACGAGTTCGACGACGGATCCTCATCCGGTACGGTGGATGAGGGACGTCAAGGTGTTGCTGTGGCTGACATCGTCGGGGAAGAGGCTCCGGCTGGGCGGCGGACGGAGGAGGGTGTGGGGCTTCACGGGATTTCACGGCCTCGGTGTACGAATGGGTGGGCGGATGGGATGGGAGTGGGGAACCATGGCTTAGGGACACACTTGTCTGAAATGTGGGGTAAGTTACGAAAGTACCCCCACCGATTTGAGCTTCAAGGTTCTTTCGGTTCAGGGGTATCACGGGCATTTCACGTGTTGGGATTTCGCAGGAGGTGGGAGTTTTCGTGCGCATTATAATTTTGGGATAGCAAGGCGCGGGTTGAGATGGAGGGAGTTTTTACCACATCATCTTGGTGGCATGACATTAAATCAACCAAGGTTTCATGTTTTTCTGATCATTTTTTTAATTTTTTGGAATTAAATGCCATGTCACTCCGTGCATATGTATGCATGTGTCCATGTCGTGAGACCAATATGTTTAAAAATTCCTTCTAATTTACTCCACATGGAATTAACTTGCACACAAGTACACATATATGATTTTTCAAACCGTTTTGGTTAGGCATTGCATGTAGATGTAGTTCAAATTTGAATTACGGTCATTAAATGGCTAGAAAATCACTTAAATTTCTTTTAAACGCCAAATGACCCCTAGAATTTTCAAAAATTTCACATTACAGTTGTAGTAGTGCACATTAGACATAGAAAAATTTTGAAGGTTGTAAGACGAAGCTATCTCCCGTTCGTCATCAAACATGCATTGTTCCCTCTCGGAACCACGAGCCTTCTTGTGAGTTGCTCCGGTTTGTGAGGGGTCTGTGTCCAAACTTTCGTCAAACATGCCAAATTTTTTACCACATCATCTTCGTGGCATGACATTGATTCAACCAAGGTTTTATGTGTTTCTGATATTTTTTATTTTTTTCAAATTAAAATGCCATGTCACTCCATGCATACATATGCATGTGTCCATGTCGTGAGACAAATATGTTTGAAAATTCCTTCTAATTTACTGCACACAAGTACACAAACAAGCATTGTAGTAGTGCACGTTATACACAGAAAAAAAATTGAAGGCCGTACTAGGATGCTATCTCCCATTCGTCATCAAACAAGCATTGTTCCCTCTCGGAACCATGAACCTTCTAGTGAGTTGCTCCGGTTTGTGAGGGGTGTGTGTCCAAACTTTCGTCAAACTTGCCAGTTTTTTTACCACATCATCTTGGTGGCATGCCATTAAATAAAGCAAGGTTTCATGTTTTTCTAATAATTTTTGAACTTTTTGGAATTAAAATGCCATGGCCCTCCATGCATGTGTGCCCATGCCTTGAGACCAATATGTTTGAAAATTCCTTCTAATTTACTGCACATGGAATTAACTCGCACACAAGTACACAAAAATAAGATTTTTCAAACCGTTATGGTTAGGCGTTGCATGTAGATGTAGTTCAAATTTGAATTATGGTCATTAAATGGTTAGAAAATCACTTAAATGCCTTTAAAAGATCAAATGAGCACTGAAATTTTCCAAATTTGACAAGACAGTTGTATTAGTGTACGTTAAACGTAGACAAAAAATTGAAGGCCATAAGAGGAAGCTATCTCCCATTCGTCATCAAACATGCATTGTTCCCTCTCGGAACCACGAACCTTCTAGTGAGTTGCTCCGGTTTGTGAGGGGTGTGTGTCCAAACTTTCGTCAAACATGCCAATTTTTTTACCACATCATCTAGGTGGCATGACATTAAATCAAGCAAGGTTTCATGTTTTTCTGATCATTTTTTAATTTTTTGTAATTAAAATGCCATGGCACTCCATGCATGTGTGCCCATGCCTTGAGACCAATATGTTTAAAAATTCCTTCTAATTTACTGCACATGGAATTAACTTGCACACAAGTACACAAAAATATGATTTATCAAACCGTTATGGTTAGGCGTTGCATGTAGATGTTGTTCAAATTTGAATTACGGTCATTAAATGGTTAGAAAATCACTTAAATTTCTTTAAAAGATCAAATGACCACTGAAATTTTCCAAATTTGACAAGATAGTTGTATTAGTGCACGTTAAACATAGAGAAAAATTGAAGGCCATAAGAGGAAGTTATCTCCCATTCGTCATCAAACATGCATTGTTCCCTCTCAGAACCACGAACCTTCTAGTGAGTTGCTCCGGTTTGTGAGGGGTGTGTGTCCAAACTTTCGTCAAACATGCCAATTTTTTTACCACATCATCTTGGTGGCATGACATTGATTCAACCAAGGTTTTATGTGTTTCTGATATTTTTTATTTTTTTCGAATTAAAATGCCATGTCACTCCATGGATACATATGCATGTGTCCATGTCGTGAGACAAATATGTTTGAAAATTCCTTCTAATTTACTGCACACAAGTACACAAACAAGCATTGTAGTAGTGCACGTTATACACACAAAAAAAATTGAAGGCC
Source organism: Triticum aestivum (assembly GCF_018294505.1). Lineage (NCBI taxonomy): Eukaryota > Viridiplantae > Streptophyta > Magnoliopsida > Poales > Poaceae > Triticum > Triticum aestivum. The sequence goes on from NC_057800.1 coordinate 422,003,797, forward strand.
GTACTAGGATGCTATCTCCCATTCGTCATCAAACAAGCATTGTTCCCTCTCGGAACCATGAACCTTCTAGTGAGTTGCTCCGGTTTGTGAGGGGTGTGTGTCCAAACTTTCGTCAAACTTGCCAGTTTTTTTACCACATCATCTTGGTGGCATGCCATTAAATAAAGTAAGGTTTCATGTTTTTCTAATAATTTTTGAATTTTTTGGAATTAAAATGCCATGGCACTCCATGCATGTGTGCCCATGCCTTGAGACCAATATGTTTGAAAATTCCTTCTAATTTACTGCACATGGAATTAACTCGCACACAAGTACACAAAAATAAGATTTTTCAAACCGTTATGGTTAGGCATTGCATGTAGATGTAGTTCAAATTTGAATTATGGTCATTAAATGGTTAGAAAATCACTTAAATGCCTTTAAAAGATCAAATGACCACTGAAATTTTCCAAATTTGACAAGACAGTTGCATTAGTGTACGTTAAACATAGACAAAAAATTGAAGGCCATAAGAGGAAGCTATCTCCCATTCGTCATCAAACATGCATTGTTCCCTCTCGGAACCACGAACCTTCTAGTGAGGTGCTCCGGTTTGTGAGGGGTGTGTGTCCAAACTTTCGTCAAACATGCCAATTTTTTTACCACATCATCTAGGTGGCATGACATTAAATCAAGCAAGGTTTCATGTTTTTCTGATCATTTTTTAATTTTTTGTAATTAAAATGCCATGGCACTCCATGCAAGTGTGCCCATGCCTTGAGACCAATATGTTTAAAAATTCCTTCTAATTTACTGCACATGGAATTAACTCACAGACAAGTACACAAAAATATGATTTATCAAACCGTTATGGTTAGGCGTTGCATGTAGATGTTGTTCAAATTTGAATTACGGTCATTAAATGGTTAGAAAATCACTTAAATTTCTTTAAAAGATCAAATTACCACTGAAATTTTCCAAATTTGACAAGACAGTTGTATTAGTGCACGTTAAACATAGAGAAAAATTGAAGGCCATAAGAGGAAGTTATCTCCCATTCGTCATCAAACATGCATTGTTCCCTCTCAGAACCACGAACCTTCTAGTGAGTTGCTCCAGTTTGTGAGGGGTGTGTGTCCAAACTTTCGTCAAACATGCCAATTTTTTTACCACATCATCTTCGTGGCATGAATTAAATCAAGCAAGGTTTCATGTTTTTCTGATCATTTTTTAATTTTTTGGAATTAAAATGCCATGGCACTCCATGCATGTGTGCCCATGCCTTGAGACCAATATGTTTAAAAATTCCTTCTAATTTAGCGCACATGGAATTAACTCGTAGACAAGTACACAAAAATATGATTTTTCAAACCATTGTGGTTAGGCGTTGCATGTAGATGTAGTTCAAATTTGAATTATGGTCATTAAATGGCTAGAAAATCACTTAAATGTCTTTAAAAGGTCAAATGACCCCTGAAATTGTCCAAAATTTCACATGACAGTTGTATTAGTGCATGTTAGACGTAGAAAAAAATGAAGGCCGTAAGAGGAAGCTATCTCCCATTCGTCATCAAACATGCATTGTTCCCTCTCGGAACCACAAACCTTCTAGTGAGTTTCTCTGGTTTGTGAGGGGTGTGTGTCCAAACCTTCGTCAAACATGCCAACTTTTTTACCACATCATCTTGGTGGCACGACATTAAATCACCAAGGTTTGATGTTTTTCTGATCATTTTTTTAATTTTTTGGAATTAAAATGCCATGTCACTCCATGCATACGTATGCATGTGTCCATGTCGTGAGACCAATATGTTTGAAAATTCCTTCTAATTTACTACACATGGAATTAACTTGCACACAAGTACACAGATATGATTTTTCAACCCGTTTCGGTTAGGCATTGCATGGAGATGTAGTTCAAATTTGAATTACGGTCATTAAATGGCTAGAAAATCACTTAAATTTCTTTAAAAGGTCAGATGACCCCTAGAATTTTCAAAAATTTCACATTAAAGTTGTAGTAGTGCATGTTTGACGTGAAAAAAAATTGAAGGCTGTAAGAGGAAGTTATCTCCCATTCATCATCAAACATGCATTGTTCCCTCTCGGAACCACGAGCCTTCTTGTGAGTTGCTCCGGTTTGTGAGGGGTGTGTGTCCAAACTTTCGTCAAACATGCCAAATTTTTTTACCACATCATCTTGGTGGCATGACATTACATCAACAAAGGTTTCATGTGTATCTGATATTTTTTATTTATTTTGAATTAAAATGCAATGTCACTCCATGCATACATATGCATGTGTCCATGTCGAGAGACAAATATGTTTGAAAATTCCTTCTAATTTACTGCACATGGAATTAACTCGCACACAAGTACACAAATTTGAATTAAATGGCTAGAAAATCACTTAAATGCCTTTAAAATGTCAAATGACCCCTAGAATTTTCCAAAATTTCACATTACAGTTGTAGTAGTGCACGTTATACATAGAAAAAATTGAAGGCCATAAGAGGAAGCTATCTCCCGTTCGTCATCGAACATGCTTTGTTCCCTCTCGGAACCACGAGCCAATTTTTTTTCCACATCATCTTGGTGGCATGAGATTACAACAACCAAGGTTTCATGTGTTTCTGATTTTTTTTATTTTTTTGGATTCGAAATGCCATGTCACTCCATGCTTAATTGTGTCATAGCCTTGAGACCAATATGTTTGAAAATTCCTTCCAATTTATTTCACATGGAATTAAATCGCACACAAGTACACAAAATATGAGTTTTCAGACCATTATGGTTTGCTGTTGAATGTACATGTAGTTCAAATTTCAATTACGGCCATTAAATGGCTAGAAAATCACTTAAATGACTTAAATGCCCAAATGACCCCTGAAATTTTCCAAAATTTGACATGACAGTTGTATTAGTTCTATAAAATTTGTCATACATTTAAAACACCATCTATTGCCACTATACTCCAAATTCGTCTTTCACAGCTAATAAAAAATATCTACAACATCACACACACTTGTTTTCTAGGAACCATTTGTGATGAAAATATCTGGGTCTTTTTAAGTCTCTTGCCTTAAGCTTCGCCGGCTCGTCTGCTCCAGTGCCGGAAACCCCCGAATCCACGAATCCCTAGCCCCATTCCCGCACCCCCTTCTTGCAAAGATGACGCAGTGGAAATGCTTCGTGAAGGCCCGTACGATGGCCATGTCCCCCCCAGCGCCACTGCCTGCGCCAAGAGCGCGACCGCCTACGCCGAGAGTGCCGCCGCATCCGCATTGAGCGCGTCCGCTTCCGCCAAGGGGGCGTCTGCGGCAGGAGACAGGGCAGCTGTAGAAGCCGAGACAGCTGCAGCAGCTCCTGCAACGGCGGCTGCAAACGCCGAGAGCGCTTGAGCTGCCGTCTGTGCCACCGATGTCACCTTAGCCTGTGTCGAGGCCATCCACGCTAAGATCAAGGATGCACACGCCAAGATATTCCAGGACACCTCGGACTCCATCATGCAACCCACATGTGAAAAGGCGACGGTGCCCGTGGAGCACCATCTTCCTCATGAGGTCGCCGAGCGGGAGCTAGAGATGCAGGAGGCGGCGGAGATTGAGGAGCGCCGGGAGGAGGAGTTGAGCGTGGCCGAGGTTGAGGTAGAGAAGAGTCTGTCCATCGAGGAATCAGCAGTGGAGTACCAACGCGAGCTCTAGCGCAGCCACTACTATGAGTACTACAACCTTGAGGGTGGCGATGAGGACAAGGACGAGGATGAGGACGCGGTCGACTTCAGCAGGGGGGACGCAGAGTCCACCCACGACGACATGTAGCCAGGACAAGTCATCGACATCTCATCTCACACCGGCGATGCATAGGCCAGCGGGGCGGTGGATTTGTTAAAGTTATGCGTACATAGGCTTTGTTTTTAATGCTGGTCTTTTGTTAGAGCAATGTTTAGGTAAACTGGCTCTGTTTAATTACTAAAATTGCTCAATTCAGTAAGTGTGGTCTATCTGCTATACGCCCTTTTGTGTGCCCAAATTAGCAAGCGATGTTAAATTATGCAATCATGCACCCAGGGAAATTTCCACCAAAATTTGAATATAATACTCAACCCATGCGCATAAAGCAGAAGAATCGTTTGCGATGCACACAATCGTTCAAAGTGAATGGTCTGGTGGCACCGCACGCAAAGTTTCCCTCCACATTTCCAAAACTTTGGCCTACCGCCAAAATATCTACCCCCACCCCCTTCCCCACCCTCTTTTCTCCCTGACCACAAGTCACATTTCCCCTGTTTCCTCCTTCCTTCCTTCCTTGCTAAGCTATTGCCGCTTCCTCGCTCTCACCGTCTCGCATCCTACCGCCGGGGTCGCCATGGTCTTCTTCAAAGACCTCTCCAGCGGTTCCTCCTCCGGTGAATACTCCTTCACCACCCTGGTATGCCTCTCTTCTCTCTCTTGGGCTATGACTTGGAATGAAGGATTTTTACCCGGTGGTTGATTTGAGCCATTTCTTCCTCTTGTAGCTCCCTAAGACCATCAGTGTCAATGAATGGAGTGGGGTGGCTGAAGATCTATTTGCTCGTTGTCACCATCAATCTCCATGCGTGAAGCTAGTTGCATTTGATTCTGTGGACAGTGGGAGGAAGTTTCCGGCATGTGCAGAGAAGGTTAGACCCTCTTTCGTTGTTACAAATCATTTGTTAGATGTGATTCCGACACTGTCACGGTCCCAACGCATTCATCCCACACCTTCAACCAAACTCATCCTAAGACAGTGTCACAGTTTGTACCTAGTATCTTAAATTGTAGCCATCTCATCAGTGGTGCCATTAGAAAATTATTTGGCACCGCTTCAGTAGTTTTTGCAGCCAACTTTGGTCCACACATCCGAGCAGCCAAGCAGTAAAATACTAAATCTTTATGGCATGAAGGAACTGGGCATCGGAGCAACTACGTGCTTCGGAGTCCGGGTCCTTGATTTTTTTTCCGCTGCATCGGCTCGCTAGTGCAGGGCACCGGTGCGGGATGTAGCAACAATTGTCTTTACCCCAATTTTGGCATACATAGTGGACGGCCTTAGTGCTGTTAGTTCTATGTTACTAAATTTGTGCATGTACACACCTGTTAGTATCAATTTGCTGTCATCCAAACACTGTCGCTATGTTCTTGCAGTTATATTTACCTTCCTCATAAAATGTTCAATTTGTCATTTATTGTACATGAGTAAGAACTTGTAGCGTCGTTGTAGTTAATTATAGCTTCTGATGTTCCAGAATTTGGGTGTTGTCTTAGTACCAATTATTTCATTTGCACATTGATCTTTTTGAGAAGATATGTCATAATTAACATGTTTCTTCAGTTTTTCAAAATAAGCATTGGTGATTTTCTATGTTGCTATAAACCCATTTCCCCTACAATTGTTACTGATCAAGTTTTAAATATTATAGGATGAACGGAAGTGTTCTTACTTGGAGTGGGTTGATCAAGAGTGGCCACAGTCTTTTAAGATGTGTCTAGTGAAGCTCTGGAGCATGTATGAGGAAGAGAACACATGTAGTCTTAGAGAAAGTGTTGTCAACGCTGAAGCATATTTCAAGATGCAGGATAAAAGTTGAAGGTGGAGAATGAGCCCAGATTTATTAAATTAGACTTTGCTAGGATGGTGTTGGCGAAGGAGGAGGCACTTTCCCAATTGGCCCGTGCAAAACAGGTTTTTATTGAACTGGAAGCAGAGGTGGATAAGACGACCCTGGATGATCTCGATTAGGAAAATGAATATATTGTTCTTATGAAGTTGAAGTGGCTACATGTTGTACTGTGCTGTTTTCATGTAGCTATCGTACTGTGATGTTATAATATATTTATGTGCCTGATATGAAACTGGCAAACAACTGTTCAATATGAAATGTGAATTTGCGTAATACTGGAATTATTAATTGTAAACTAATAAACCTGCTAAATGTATCATGGACCTTTGCAAACGGTTCTAGCAGAAAAAACGCTTGCAATGGATATCCCAATGCCACACAATTTTCTTCATCAAATCGTGTGTGATATAGTTGATAAAAGCAAACAGTTAACCATGGCAAACCGTGTGTGATAGTTACACCTTTCACACACGAGCCTACACATAAAACTGTGTGGGATATACATACAAACAGAAACATTTTCCCTGGATTGACTGTGTGGGATGGACATAAGAATGGAAACGTATTCCTTGGATTGACTGTGTGTTATATACATACCTATGGAAATGTATTTCTGGGATTCACCGTGTGGGATGTACATACCTACGGAAATGATTTTCTTGGATTACCGTGTGGGATGTACATACCTAAAGAAATGATTGGGTTTCGATGCCTTGCCCGATCGCACACGACCCCAGTCTGGGTACCAGGAGGGCCTATCCCCGACGATTTCTGGGTCGTGTGTGAAGGACACCCTATCGCACATACTCACTTGGCGACGGTTCCAAATGTCGTCGCGGAAAGGGGTAAAAAACTGTTTGTTTAGGACCGACGCGCACCAGTGTATTATCGTACTTGAGCATTGGGTGTAGCTAATATGCGAGTGTGTTTCATGAATGGATCAATGATTGAGCATAATGGGCTAAGGATAACTTATTTTAGCGTTGATATTTTGAAAGACATGATTGCTTGTTGATATGCTGGAGTATTTAAGTCTCGTGTCAAAACTAGACTATTGCTTTGAACCATATAAGAGTCCAAATGTCCATCCTATAAAGAAAAGAATATGTGATGACATGTTAGGCAGCATTCCACATCAAAAATTCTGTTTTTATCATTTACCTACTCGAGGACGAGCAGGAATTAAGCTTGGGGATGTTGATACATCTCCAACGTATATATAATTTTTTAGTGTTCCATGTTGTCATATTATCATTCTTTCTATGTTTTACAATCATTTTATATCATTTTTGGTACTAACCTATTGATGTAGTGCCTAGTGCCAGTTGCTATTTTTTGCATGTTTTTTTACATCGCAGGAAATCAATACCAAATGGAGTCCAAATGCAGCAAAACTTTTTGTGGAATTTTTATGGACCAGAAGACACCCAATCGACCGAAGAAGCACCTGGGGGTGCCCCGAGGGGGGCACAACCCACCAGGGCACGCCTGCGCCCCCAAGCACACCCAGGTGGGTGGTGCCCACCTCGGTGGCCTCCCGAACTGCCTCTTTGCTCTATTAATACCCCAATATTCTAGAAACCCTAGGGGAGTCGATGAAAATCAATTCCAGCCACCGCAAGTCCCAGAACCACCAGATCCAATGTAGACACCATCATGGAGGGGTTCATCATGTCCATTGGTGCCTCTCCGATGATGCGTGACTAGTTCTTTGTATAGCTACAGGTCCGTAGTTAGTAGCTAGATGTCTTCCTCTCTCTCGTTTGGTTCTCAATACAATGGTCTCTTGGAGATCCATATGATGTAACTCTTTTTGCGGTGTGTTTGTTGGGATCCGATGAACTTTGAGTTTATGATCAGATCTATCTTTTTATCCATGAAAGTTATGTGAGTCTTCTTTGATCTCTTATATGCATGATTGCTTATAGCCTTGTATTTCTTCTTCGATATTTGGGTTTTGTTTGACCAACTTGATCTATTTATATTGCAATGGGAAGAGGTGCTTTGTGATGGGTTCAATCTTACGGTGCTTGATCCCAGTGACAGAAGGGCTACCGACACGTATGTATCGTTGCCATTAAGGATAACAAGATGGGATCTATTTCTACATAAATAGATCTTGTCTACATCATGTCATCATTCTTATTGCATTACTATGTTTCTCCATGAAGTTAATACACTAGATGCATGCTGGATAGCGGTCGATGTGTGGAGTAATAGTAGTAGATGCAGGCAGGAGTCGGTCTATTAATCTTGTATGTGATGCCTATATAATGATCATTGCCTGGATATCGTCATGATTATTCAAAGTTGTATCAATTGCTCAACAGTAATTTTTTTACCCACCGTTTGCTATTTTTCTCGAGAGAAGCCACTAGTGAAACCTACAGCCCCCGGGTCTCTTCTTTATTATATTTGCCTTTCTGATCTATTTTTATTTTCTTTTATCTTTAGATCTATTAAACTCAAATACAAAAATACCTTGCTGCAATTTATTCTTATTTATTTTATCTCGTGTTCCCGAGCGATCTATCTATCAATTTATTACAAATTTCTGACATCCATTTGCCAATTTCTGGCGCCATTACCCGAAAGGGATTAACAACCCCTTTAGTACGTCGGGTTGCTAGTATTTGTTATTTGCGTGCAGGTGCCGTTCACATAGTGTTGCGTGGTTCTCCTACTCGTTCGACAACCTTGGTCTCATCATTGAGGGAAATACCTACCGTTGTTGTGCTGCATCATCCCTTCCTCTTTGGGGAAATACCGACGTAGTTCTAGCAGACATCAAGCACCTATGTAGATCATAGTGTACATATAATGGGAAAACCCTAAGCATCAGCAGTAAAATCAGGAAAGTGGAACATGCTGGAAAATATGTGCTAGTATTGCCGGTACGGCTAGAAAGGCTTCAGATACCAGCTCTCTACAACCGAAGGCGCATTACTATTACTATCAGTCTAACTCTCAAAGGCAACACATACGACCGAATACGAATAGTTGAAAGTGTCCATGACCAGCGATATAAAGACCAACATGAAGAGTTGAAAACGTCCATCACAAGCGACCAAATAGACCTGTACACTACAAATGTCCCTGCTCCTCTTCACTACAAGGAATCGACTGTACTACTATTATACTCCCTCTGTTCTTAAATACAAGTATTTGTTGAGATTCCATTATGGATCACATACAGATGTATATAGATACATTTTAGAGTGTAGATTCACTCATTTTGCTCCGTATGTAGTCCATGGAGGAATCTCTACAAAGGCTTATTTTTAGGAACGGAGAGAGTACTTATAAAAGAAGAAAAGAAGAGGAGCATGCTAAATAAGAGCAAGCAGATTTTGGATAATAAAATGTTCATTGCCCACACATGAAGAGCGCATAAAGAATGCAACTCCCTGCTGTCCTCGATATGCAGCGCATGTGCTTCTCGAAAGTAAAGTAGGAACATTAGCTGACCAATTCAACATTCTCTGTTTTAGTACATGTCAGCATCATATCAGATTCGTATTTGAGCAACTAAGTTTGGAATTATGAGTGGCTTGTTGTTTAGCTTGATGGGTTGTGAAGCATTGCTTGCACGCACGTCTCGAAGCATCTACGATCATGGTACTGAATATACGGGAATGTCTACATGCAAGTCGCCTGACTTCCATCATTTGGGTCAGTCGACCATTTCAGGCGGTTGGATGAAGATTCTACGTCTCCTAACCCTTCTTCTTCCTCGCCTCTTATTCTTCCCCTACAGACCAGCGCACGAGCCTCCGGCTAAACCACTGCCCCCGCCCTCCCCTGAACCACCCACCACCTCCGGTCTTCCGCCGCCCCCAGCCATCCCTCTGGCTAACCCCACCCCCACTCATGCCGAGTTTTGCCTTTGGCGAGGCCCCACCATAACCCGATGGCAGCCCCCCACAACCACTGTCCCCACCCGAAACCCTAAGATAGATAATGGGGCAGCCCTCTGACGAAATTCAGTCTACTTTCATTTAAGCTAATGTGGAATACAAAAGGGGAAAACCATAAGCATTGCGAGTATAGTGGTGAGCATGCCATGGCGGATCTTAAGGTGCAAACCGGACAAAGGCAACTTCGCAACCAATGTTTGGTTTCAACTAACAAGTAAGATTCTAAGTGATGGACAAGAAATCACAGTAAAGCAGTGGTGATCTATTTTCTTGCTGAGATAAATACCTTGAGCTGATACGAAAGAGTACCGACTCTGGTGTGGCGCCGTGTAAGCATTTGCTGAGGCGTTGACGGTGTTGTGGTAGAGATGGTTGTCGGAGGTGTGGAAGCAAATCTAGGAGGGCAGACGATGGCAGTGAGCGAAATATCCTGGCACGATGGATGAGACGATCGTACTAGTGGCCTCGACAAGGTGGACAACGACGCAGATGAAGTAAGAGGACACGATGCAAGGATCCTAGTCTGAAGCCATGTATGAGAGAGGCCGATCTCTTGTAATGGAGAACAGCGTCGGGGATCAGCTCCGGCATGGTGGAGGAGGACGGCGGCGGACGGGGCGGAAGATGGAGGAGACTATGATGGAGTGGGTGTTTTGGCGCCACGGAGTACGAATAGGTAAACAGAGGGAGATAGGGAGGGGGGAACCATGTCTTCAGGGCGCGCTTGTCTCAAATGCGTGGAAATTACAAACTTAGCCCCCATTTAAAATTTCCTACATCAAATCAATATTAGTCAGTTGGGGATAGGACGCCAATCTTGCATACACTGAATATTTGCCGACGAAGATTTCAACCGAGGAGAGTTTGTTTTGGCGCCCACCGTGTATGAATCGGGGAGGTGAGAGGCGATTTCGGCCGAGGAGAAACTATGTTTTGGCGCCCACCGTGTATGAATATGGGGAGGTGAGAGGCAGAGGCGGTTATGTCATGTTTGAGTGAAATTATAAGCCTACCCCTATAGAAATTGAGCCGACAGACTTTGCGTGTCAGGGATAGGCAGTCATTTCCATCTCGCAGATTTTGCTTCCGTGTAGCGACCCGGCCTCAAACGGTCAAGTCTCTGTGCTTTAGTGTCATCCCTGGATCGGTAATGCTGACACACACAGTACTCGAAGGATTTATAACAGAGTAGCAATCACACACTTATTACATCGAATGTCTCCAAAAGAGAACTTATTACAATAATATGGCTTAAGGCCATCTAATACGATAACAACGGAAGGCTTGGAAGATAAAGTGAGTCCATCAACTCCAACGGCATAGCTGAGCTGCACGGCAACGACCTAGCGAACCTTACTCCTCGTCTGAAAAGTCTGCAACATGATACGTTGCAGCCCGAAAAACGGGTCAGCACATGGAATATGCTGGCAATGTAACACAGTAGGGCAACGAACATAATAATGCTAACACTATATGCAATATGGCTGGTGGAGGCTGTATGGTTAATACGTTTTTGCGAAAAGCCAATTTTTTCCTACAACAAATGAATAAGTTTTATTTTAACTATCATGGTAGTTGTAACTTCATTGAGAAGGTTCCTCCAACTCAATCCCAATTAAAGTAATTCATTAACCCATCCAATTAAATTAGGGTGATGTGATACAATAGGATAATCCAAATACTAGATACTCAAGATGTCCATAACCGGGGACACGGCTAACCATGATTAGATTGTACACTCTCCAGAGGTTTGCACACTTTTCCCCACAAGACTCGATCTCCTCCATTGGATTTCTCGCACTACATGGTGTTCGAGAAACGGATGACCGAGACACAGTCTTTCAGAAGCATTAACTCTTTACTCTGGGTGGACAGTTACACCTACTTTCCCCCTACATATGCTAGCCCACCACTGAAAGAGGTCACACAACCTACTCATACTATGCCAGAGCCCATAATGGCTTGTGGCTGCACACAGAAGTTTCTAGCACGAATAGTCTTATGATCCCTTTGAGCCTGGGTGGCGGACCGTAGGATGATCACACGGGCACTCCGGGATATCCTAGGACAACACTGGATTCTCCAGGTGCCCAAACAAGCAATCCACCCATATGTGTATTAAAGTTGCCACCTTAAGTTGAACCATTAATTAACAATCTCACATCTTTCATGGATACACTCGAACCCAATCCATGTCTACGAGCATAGCATAGCAATAAAGGCATAACGTAGAAGTAACTCCCGAGGGTTTGATAATAAAATAGGTAATAGGTTCTACCTCATTATCTACTTCCCACTACCCACAAGTTAATCACTTCCTAATCATGCAGTGTTTGAGGATTGTAACTAATGCATAAAAACTAGGTATGAAAAGAGTATGATCAATGTGTCACTTGCCTTGTTGATGATCCGTGATACCTAGAGACTTGTAGTAGCACGCTTCGCACTCCGGGTGTTTTGTCGCAAACAAACAATAGCATACATAAGTAATCAAGCAAAGATGCACGGGTAAAACTCAAATAAGAAGATCTAACCAGAAAGTTCAACTTAAGAACTCCGGTTTGCAAAAAGAATCAAATCAAACGGAGAAACGAAACTCAAACTGCGAAAGAAACAAGATCCGATTAATAATCTGAACTAAAGTCAAATTTTATAGTACCAAAATCTTGTTCAAGTTGGTTAAACATAAAGAGGGTTTCGAGACAAAGATCTAGGTGCTTGAATCGCCTAATTCCGATAAACGTGCGAAAAGATAAACTAAAACGAAAATCGGATCAGAAATCGCGATCGAAAATAATCACAAAAAACCCAAGAAAAAGAAAAACGGACGAACAGGCTAACGAACGAACGTTCGTTGTCTGTGACTAACGGGCGAAAACTGTTCGTTAAAACGAACGTACGGACGAACGTCTTCCATATAACTAAACCCAAAAAACCAAAGCGGATCTAAAAAAAAAAGAAAAAACGGATCTAGAGTTTCGAAAAAAACCGATCGGTTTTTCTCGCGAAAACCGAGGCGGCGACGGCAACTACCTCTGGCGAGGTCAACGAGGCGGCGGCAGGGCGGCGTCTGGTGGCGGTGGCGGCAGCGGCGGTGTCCGGCGGCGGCAGCAGTGGCAGCGAGCGGCGGCGACACGCGGAGGCGGCTGCGCTAGGGTTGCGGGGCACGGGTGGGCTTCAGCGGTTGGTGGCTTCGGCGGGCAGGGGGCCCCGACTTATATATCCCCCCTGGGCGGAGTCCCGCTCGGGTGCGGCCCGGAGTCGGGTTGACCTTTTTAAAAAAATATTTTTGTCATGTAGAAAAGAAAGAAAAGAAATACTAAACGGACTGCAAAAATCCCGAACTAAATTTTCCCCGTCCTCTAAAAATATTCTGGACAAGGTGAACATTTATTTGGGCCTAAAATGCAATTTTGAAAAACGCATATTTTTCCTATGCAAATAAAATAGCAATAAAATCAAATATTTGATTTTAATATTTTTTTCCTCCAATATTTCATTTATTTTGGAGAAGTCATATTATCTCCTCTCATATCTTTTAGTATGAAAATATTTTGGAGAGAAAAATAATAAAACCAATGATCCTCATTTCGATATTTGATAAAATTCAAATATGAAAACGGTGAAATCCCCAACTCTCTCCGAGGGTCCTTGAGTTGCTTAGAATTTTGAGGATCGCGAAACAAAATGCAACAAAATATGATATGCATGTATGACCTACGTGTAACATTCCAAATTGAAAATTTGGGATGTTGCAAACCTACCCCCCCCCCTTAAGATGAATCTCGCCCTCGAGATTTGGGTTGGCTAGAAAATAGGTGTGCGTGGTCTTTGCGAAGATCATCCTCTCGTTCCCAGGTGGCTTCATCCTCGGTATGGTGGCTCCACTGAACTTTGCAAAACTTGATAACCTTACTACGAGTGACTCGGCTGGCAAATTCAAGAATTTTGACAGGTTTCTCTTCATTGGCCAAATCACTGTCCAACTGAATTGCCTCCAGGGGTACTGTATCTCTCAGTGGTATATCGGCCATCTCAGCATGACACTTATTCAACAGGGAAACGTGAAACACATCATGAACTCCTGACAGTCCTTCGGGTAACTCCAACTTGTAGGCAACCTCCCCCATGCGTTCCAAAACACGGTATGGTCCCACAAATCTCGGGGCTAACTTTCCCTTGACTCCAAAACGTTTAACACCTCGCAAAGGTGAAACTCACAGATATGCTCTGTCTCCAATTTCATAGACTACCTCCTTGGGTTTTGAATCTGCATAACTCTTCTGCCTTGACTGAGCTACCTTCAGTCTATCTCGAATCAGTTTAACCTTCTCTTCAGATTCCTTAATCAAATCTGGTCCAAACAACTGCCGGTCTCCAACTTCATCCCACATCAACGGTGTTCGGCATCTTCTCTCATACAAGGCTTCGAACGGTGCCATCTTCAAACTGGCCTGGTAGTTGTTGTTGTATGAGAAATCTGCGTAGGGCAAGTTGTCATCCCAACTAGATCCATAGTCTAGTGCACAAGCTCTCAACATGTCCTCCATAATCTGATTGACTGTCTCAGTTTGTCCATCTGTCTGCGGATGAAATGTTGTGCTAAACTCTAGTCTGGTGCCCAAAGTCTGGTGCAAATGATGCCAAAATTTTGAAATAAACTGTGTTCCTCTATCGGATACAATGGTCCTCGGAACTCCATGCAGACATACGATCCTGGTCATGTATATCTTGGCCAACTTCACACTTGTATACGTGGTTTTTACTAGGATAAAGTGAGCCACTTTAGTCAAGTGATCAACCACTACCCATATAGAATCATATCCTGATTTGGTCCTGGTTAATCCGGTGATAAAGTCCATGCCAAGTTTATCCCACTTCCATTCGGGAATCGGCATAGGCTGTAGCAATCCTGCTGGCTTCTGATGTTCTGGCTTCACTCTCTGACATACATCGCATACGGCTACATACTCGGCAATATCCTTCTTCATACCAGTCCACCAGAAATGCTCCTTTAAATCCAAATACATCTTGGTGTTTCCGGGGTGTATCGAGTATGGTGAGTCATGAGCTTCCTGTAGTATCAACCTTCTGATCTCTGCATTATTGGGCACATATATACGGTCCTCAAACCATAAGGTGTCGTGGTCATCCTCACAAAACCCCTTGGCTTTCCCTTCACTCATCTTTTCCTTTATCTCAGTGATCCCTTTGTCATCCTTCTAAGCTTCTCGAATCTTTTCCAATAATGTTGACTGAACCTCTAATGTCACCACAAAGCCTTTAGGAACTACCTCTAATCGACGTTCCCTGAGATCTTCGGCTAACTCCTTTGGCATCTCTCCGCTTACGAGGCTGTTAACATAACTCTTACGACTCAAAGCGTCTGCTACAACATTGGCCTTTCCTGGATGATCTCCAACCATCTCCTCTGCCTGAGGTTAAGTTCCTTCTGTGTGAAGATGTACTTCAAACTCTTGTGATCCGCGTATAGATCGCAACGGTTTCTGATGAGAAAATGTCTCCAGGTCTTGAGTGCATGCACTACAACTGCTAACTCCAAATCATGCGTGCCATAATTTAACTCATGCGGTTTCAGTTGTCGTGAGGTATACGAAACAACTCTTCCGTCTTGCATCAGTACTCCTCCAAGTCCTAAGCGTGAAGCATTGCAATACACTTGGAAGTCCTTGCGTATGCCATCCTAAAGAGTAGAAAATGGAGAGGAGTCAGAAATGAGAAGAGAGTAGTGACCTAGGGCTTAGCTTAGTGGTCGTGTCCTACACTCAGCCTGTGCTCTGATACCATCTTGTAGCGACCTGACCTCAAACGGTCAAGTCTCTGTGCTTCAATGTCATCCCTGGATCGGTAATGCTGACACACACAGTACTCGAAGGATTTATAACAGAGTAGCAATCACACACTTATTACATCGAATGTCTCCAAAAGAGAACTTATTACAATAATATGGCTTAAGGCCATCTAATAGGATAACAGGCGGAAGGCTTGGAAGATAAAGTGAGTCCATCAACTCCAACACCATAGCTGCGCTGCACGACAACGACCTAGCGAACCTTACTCCTCATCTAAAAATTCTACAACATGATACATTGCAGCCCGAAAAATGGGCTAGCACATGGAATATGCTGGCAATGTAACATAGTAGAGAAACGAACATAATAATGCTAACACTATATTCAATATGGCTGGTGGAGGCTGTATGGTTAATATGTTTTTGCGACAAGCCAATTTTTTCCTACAACAAAGGAATAAGTTTTATTTTAACTATCATGGTAGTTGTAACATCATTAAGAAGGTTCCTCCAACTCAATCCCAATTAAAGTAATTCATTAACCCATCCAATTAAATTAGGGTGATGAGATACAATAGGATAATGTAACATCCCAAATTTTCAATTTGGAATGTTATACAATAGATCATCACAACATATCATACTTTATTTGCATTTTGGTTGATCCTAGAAAATTCTACGCAACTCAAGGACCATCGGAGAGAGTTGGGGATTTCGTTATTTTCATATTTGAGTTTTCTCAAATTTTAAAAATAGGATCATTTGATTTTATTTATTTTATCTTCAATTATTTCTATTAGAAAAATATGAGAGAGGGAATAAAACGACTTTCCCAAAATAAAGAAATATTGAGGATTTAATAAAAAAATCAATTAAGATTTTATTTTGGATTTATTTGCTATTTTATTTGAATTTAGGAAAAATGTGCATTTTTCAAAATTGCATTTAGGCCCCAAATAAATGTCCATCCTGTGCGGCTTGAATTTAGAAGCCGAGGAAAATTTGTTCCGGGATTTTTGGAGTCCGTTTAGTATTACTTTTGTTTTTCTGAGTGTTATTATTTTAAAAAAAGTCGAACCGACCTACCAGGCCGTGTACGACCAGGACACCTGGCCCGGCCGGCCTTTATAAGCCGAGGAGCCTAGCCCGAGCCACCCCAAACCCTAGCCCCGACCCCGCCGCCTATGACGCTGCCACCGCCGCCTCGCCTCGCGTGCCGCGCCGCTGCACAACCCCGCCGCCGGAGCCGCACCGCCGCCCGGAGCCGCCGCCGCCAAACTCGCCGCCCGCCGGAGCCGCCACCCTGCTAGATGTTGACTGCTGCCCCGCCGCCGGCGGCTTTCCTCAAGAAAACCGTTTGGTTTTCCGTCTGGTTTTTCGTTAGTTTTTTTAGATTCATTTTTTAGATCAGTTTTTTTCGGTTGAGTTAATTAGCGAGCATTCGCTCATTTGTTCGTTTTAACGAACGCGTTCATCGTTTAGATCCAGATAACGAACGTTCTTTCGTTAATCTATTTGTCGTTTTCTTTTTCTCGGATTAAATCCGTGATTTATCGGATCGCGATTCCTGATCCGATTTTCGTTCTAGTACAAGTTTTCGCTCATTTAGCGGAATCAGGCGATTCAAGCGCCTGGAGTTTCGTCTCGAAACCCTCTTTCCGTTTAACCAACTCAAACAAGTTTTTGCCTCTGTAAAAATTGCCCTAGATCCAGAATAGTAAATGAAGGTTATTTTTTTTGCCGTTTGTCTTTCGTTGCTTCGTTCGATTTGGTTCTTTTTGCCAACCGGAGTTCTCAAGTTGAATTTTCTGGTTAGATCTCTTACTTGAGTTTTACCTGTGCATTGTATGCTCTTTTTTGCGATAGAGTATCAGGAGTGCGCCGCTTGCTACTTCGAATTGCTAGGTTTTGCGGATCATCAGCAAGGCAAGTAACACTTTGATCATACCTCCTACTACCCAGTTTTTATTACATTAGATCAATCCTCACACATTGCATGTTTAGGATCTAATTAAATTGTGGGTTTGGGAAGTAGTTTAGGTAGTACTTATTACCTGTTTATTATCAAACCTTTGGGAGTTACTTCTACGTTTGCTTGTTATGCCATGCTATGCTAGTAGACGTGGATTGGGTGAGTGAAATCCATGACAGACGTGAGTTTGATAAATTAATGGTTTATCTAAGGTGCCAACTTAAATACACATCTGGGTGGATTGAGGCACCTGGGTATTCCAGCGATTTCCTGTTTTTCTTTTGGACCGCCACCCAGGCTCAAAGGGATCATGAGATTATTCATACTAGAAACTTCCGTGTGCAGCCACAAGCTACTATGGGCTCTAGCATAGTTGACTAAGTCATGCGAACTCTTACAGTGGTAGACTAGCAGATGTAGGGGAAAGTAGGTGTAACGGTCTACCCGTTCGTAAGGTGCTAGCGCTTCTGAAAGACTATGTCTCGGTCATCCGTTTCTCAAACACCATGTAGTGCGAGAAATCAAACGGAGGCGATCGAGACTTATGGGGAAAAGTGCGCAAACCTCTGCAGAGTGTATAAACTAATCATGGTTAGTCGTGTCCCCGGTTATGGACATCTTGAGTATCTAAATCATGTGAATCTCATCATGTTACTCTAAATTAATATTGTTGATTTTTTTTATGATGATGCTTAATTGGGATTGAGAATGCTGTCAACCATTCTCAATGTTTAACAACCACCATGATAGTTAAATAAAATTTATTCCTTTGTAGTAGGGAAAAATTGGCTTTACGCAAAACTGTAACCATAGAGCTTTCCACCAGCCAAATATGCATATAGTATAGTCTTATTCTTTCGTTGCTCTCTATGTGTTACATTGCCAACATATTCCATGTGCTGACCCATTTCGGGCTGCAACGTTCATGTTGCAGACTTATTAGACGATGAGTAAGGTGCTTTTAGGTCGGGGTTCTATACTCAGTGACGCCGTTGGAGTTGATGGACTCACTTATCTTCCAAGCCTTCCGCTGTTATCGTTATTAGATGGCCTTAAGCCATATTTATTGTACTAAGTTATCTTTTGAGACACTCGATGTAATAAGTGTGTGATTGCTACTCTGATATAAATCCTTCAAGTACTGTGTGGTGTCAGCATTACTGATCCACGGATGACACCTGAGCACAGAGATTGGATCGTTTGAGGTCCGATCACTACAAGATGGTATCAGAGCACACGCAGACTGTAGGACACGACCATTAAGCTAAAGCCCTAGATCACTACTCACTCTCTTTTCATTCTGACCTCTCATCTTTTCTACTCTTTTAGGATGGCGGATGTAAGGAACAAGTTCACACAACCGGATGAAGATACACCCTTTGGACGTCACTTGAAGGAAGTCACTAGATATCTGAACATAGGAGTACCAAGCTTCACGGGGACTTACAACGCCACTTTACCTGAAGAAGAACGCTAGATGATTCAAGTTCAAGTTCCAAGAAGGACGTTCATGCCAGTCACTGAACCCATAGAGCTTTCCTTTGATGCACCAACATGGAGTCTAGGAAAGAGCATGGCAGCTCACATCGCCATGGGACGCATTGAAGAAGTTTACCGCAATGATCTCAAGGATACTATATACCAGATTTGTGGGCGCCGAGATGAGCACTGGGAGATGATCAGCACCAGGAAGGATAGATCAATTGCATCTTTTATCCAGGAGTTAAACCAGCACATTCGACATCAGGAGAACCAGATGTGCGCCGACATGATAGATCTGAAGAAGGCGAGGACAAGAATCAAGGAACTGGAGGAAGAACTCAAGGCTACACGTGAAGATTATGAAGAGGAAATCGAAGTATTAGTGGAGAAGAATGACGATCTGATCAAGAAGATCGGAATATTTATGGGAGGCCCTACACCTATAGAAGAAGACGAAGAACCCAAGGAGATTTGCCCAGAAGACTACATCATCATCGACGACACCGACTCAGATCCAGATGATAGCGATGATGACTATGTTGATGAAGCTGGAGCAGATATCATGGAGTCTGCAACCGATGAATATTTCTAGTAGACCACCCCATCAGTAGTAGTAGTCCACCATGTAAATATAGTAGTCTATGCCCCTGTTTGATTGAATGAAGTGAATTGTTTGCTTTTGCCTCATGTGCATATGGGTAGTGTTTTCTCTCTAGACCCCTCTCTATTCTTAAATCTCATCTTTTCTAAACCCTCAGATGCCTCCGAGACGTGACCCCGGAGTTACCTTCCCACCGGAGCTCACCCAGTTGATCCAGCAGCAGAACACATTGATGTAGTTGCTAGTCCAGAATCAGAATCAGGGGAACAACAACAACCCACCACCACCACCACCACCTGTTGATCACTTAGCCCGTTTTCTTAGGCTGAATCCACCGGTGTTTTCCAGTAGCACTGAGCCTATGGCAGCAGACGATTGGCTCCGCAAGACAGCAGGGGAGTTGACCACGGCAGGATGCACAGATGCGGAAAAGGTGAAGTTTGCCGCACATCAGCTTGAAGGACCCGCAACATCATGGTGGGAGAATTTCACCGCCACTTTCCCTATCGACACTATCACATGGGACCAGTTTCAGCAGGCTTTCCATACTGCCCATGTTTTAGCATGAGCTATGGCCATGAAGAAGCGAGAGTTTCGCAACTTGCGCCAAGGAGGATGGACAGTTGGCCAGTATGTGGAGGACTTTAGTAAGTTAGCACGTTATGCCCCAGATAACGTAGCTACGGATGCAGCTAAGCAGGAGAAGTTTCTGGAAGGACTGACTGATGAGTTGAGCATGTAGTTGATGGTAGCAACCTTCAACAACTACCAGGAGTTGGTAGAGCATGCTCCCATGATTGAAGGGCAGCAGATTGAGAATCGCAAGAGGAAGTATGGACAAGGGAAGTACAATTCTGGAGCTCAGTAGAAGCCACATTTTACCCCTAGACTGGGAGGACATTTTCAGCATACCCATGGAGGAGGTAGCTTGCACAATCACAATGGCACCAAAAATAGTAATGGGAATGGAGGAAGCAATGGCCAGAACCGCACCAACCCATCAACCCCAGCCAAGAGAGACATGAGCCAAGTCACTTGTTTTAAGTGCCAGAAGACTGGACATTATGCCAATGAATGTCCTGAATCCCAAAATAGAAATGGCAATGGAAGCTTTGGGAAGAAGCCGAACCCTTGCAACAGGGGACAGGTGAACCACGTTAACGTGGAGGAGGTTGAAGAGCAGCCAGATGCAGTAATCGGTAAGTTTTTGGTTAAGTCATTTACTGCACTCGTTCTTTTTGAAACTAGTGCATCGCATTCATACATATCATGGGAATTTGTGGATAAGTATAACCTGCCCACCAAATTTCTTAGAACACCTATGTTAGTAAGCTCACCAGGAGCGGAGTATATGGCTAGCAAGGGATGTTTTCAAGTGCCATTGAGTATAGGTAGGCATGTGTTTCCCTCGGATTTGATCATTTTGGAATCACAAGGTTTGGATGTAATCCTAGGTATGGATTGGCTGTCGATGTATGGAGGAAACATCGATTGCGCCAGTAAGTCAATTTTGCTTACCACCCAGAAGGAAGAAGGATCAGGTATGTATCCCGGCATGTGCCGAGGAGGACTCAAGTGAATTCATTAACAGGAGTTGTGCAGGAGGAAGTACCAGTGGTGAAGGATTTCCCTAATGTATTTCTAGAGATATTGAGTTTTTGATTGTACTTTTGCCAGGCATGTCACCGGATAGAGATATTGAGTTTTTGATTGAACTTTTGCCAGGCATGTCACCGAATAGAGATATTGAGTTTTTGATTGAACTTTTGCCAGGCCCAGGGCCAATATCTAAGAGACCATATAGCATGCCCGCAAAGGATTTGGAAGAGATTAAGAAGCACATTAAGGTGTTACTGGATAAAGGTTATATTCGCCCAAGTTCTTCGCCTTGGGGATCGCCAGTACTTCTAGTGGAGAAGAAGGATGGATCGTTAAGGATGGTTGTTGATTATCGAGGATTGAATGAAGTAACCATCAAGAACAAGTACCCACTACCGATGATCAATGATCTGTTTGATCGATTGCAAGGAGCTAAGGTATTTTCCAAGATCGACTTGCGATCAGGATACCATCAGTTGAAAATTCGAGAACAGGATATACCTAAGACGGCTTTTACCACTAGGTATGGGCTGTACGAGTATACCGTTATGTCATTTGGTTTGACTAACGCACCTGCATATTTTATGAACATGATGAAAAAGGTATTTATGGAGTTTTTGGATAAGTTCGTCGTAGTGTTCATTGATGATATTCTAGTATACTCGAAGAATGAAGAGGAGCATAAAGAGCATTTGCGTTTGGTACTTGGTAAGCTCAGAGAACATCAGTTATATGCCAAGTTTAGCAAATGTGAGTGTTGGTTGAAGGAAGTTGGATTTCTCGGACACGTTATATCTGGAGAAGGTATATCAGTAGATCCCACCAAGGTTGACACTATGACAAATTGGGAAGCGCCAACAACAGTTGGAGAGATCTGGAGTTTTCTTGGACTCGCAGGATACTACTGAAGATTCATTGAAAAATTCTCGAAGATTGCGAAGCCTATGACGGAGTTGTTGAAGAAGGATACCAAGTTCATATGGACTGAGGAATGTGAGGCCAGTTTCCAGGAGTTGAAGAAGCGTTTGGTTACATCCCCTGTGTTGATTTTGCCAGATCAGACCAAGGATTATGAGGTGTATTGTGATGCTTCACGTCGAGGACTTGGAGCAGTGCTTATGCAGGAAGGAAGAGTTGTTTCATATGCCTCACGACAACTTAAGCCTCATGAGTTGAATTATGCCACGCATGATTTGGAGTTAGCAGCCGTAGTGCATGCATTGAAAACCTGGAGACATTTTCTCATTGGAAATCATTGTCAAGTGTACACGGATCACAAGAGTTTGAAGTATATTTTCACGCAGAAGGAGTTGAATTTCAGACAAAGGAGATGGTTGGAGCTCATCAAGGATTATGATATGAGATTGCATTATCACCCCGGAAAGGCTAACGTAGTAGCCGATGCGCTGAGCCGTAAAAAGTCATGTCTACACCCTAATGACGGGAGATTTACCAAGGGAGTTAGCCGAAAATCTTCGTGAGCTATGTTTGGAGATAGTCCCGAGAGGCTATGTAGTAGCATTGGAGATTCAGTCTACTTTGATGGATAAGATCAGAGAAGCTCAGAAGACCGACAAGGAGATCGCTTCTATTAAGGAGAAAATGAGCAAAGGAAAAGCTAAAGGATTTCATGAGGATGAGCACGATACCTTATGGTTTGAAGACCGTGTTTATGTGCCTAATGATTCGGAGATCAGGAAGTTAATTCTGCAAGAGGCCCATGATTCACCATATTTGATTCACCCAGGAAATACCAATATGTATTTGGATTTGAAGGATATTTTCTGGTGGACCGGAATGAAGAAGGATATTGCGGAGTATGTAGCAGTTTGTGATGTATGTCAGAGAGTAAAGGCAGAGCATCAGAAGCCAGCAGGATTGCTACAGCCATTGCCGATACCCGAATGGAAGTGGGATAAGTTAGGCATGGATTTTATTACAGGATTGCCCAGAACACGTTCAGGCTATGACTCGATATGGGTTGTAGTCGATCGTTTGACAAAGGTAGCTCATTTCATTCCAGTGAAGACTACCTATACTAGTGCCAAGTTGGCAAAGATATACATGACTAGGATCATATGTCTGCATGGAGTTCCAAGGAGCATTTTATCAGATAGAGGAACCCAGTTTACCTCAAAGTTCTGGAATCAGTTGCATGAAACTTTGGGTACCAGGCTGGAATTTAGTACAGCTTTCCATCCTCAGACAGATGGACAGACCGAGAGAGTCAATCAGATTTTGGAGGATATGCTAAGAGCTTGTGCGCTAGATTATGGATCTAGTTGGGACGAGAATTTGCCATACGTAGAGTTCTCTTACAACAACAGTTATCAATCTAGTTTGAAGATGGACCCTTTCGAAGCCTTATACAGAAGAAGGTGCAGGACCCCATTGTCGTGGGATGAGGTTGGAGACGGCCAGTTGTTTGGACCGGATCTGATTAAGGAGTCTGAACAGAAAGTGAATTTTATTCATGATAGACTCAAGGTAGCCCAATCCAGGCCGAAGAGCTACGCAGATTCTAAACGCAAGGAGACAGTTTACGAAGTCGGAGACCGAGTTTATCTTCGAGTATCTCCACTTCGAGGAGTTAAGCGTTTTGGAATTAAGGGAAAGTTAGCGCCACGTTTTGTAGGACCATACAAAGTTTTCGAGCGTATGGGAGAAGTAGCCTACAAGCTGGAATTGCCCGATGGATTGTCAGGAGTTCACGACGTGTTCCACGTTTCCCAGTTGAAGAAGTGCCACGCAGAGATTGCTGGTATGCCGCTGAGAGACACAGTACCGCTGGAAGCGATTCAGTTGGACAGTGATTTGACCTATGAAGAGAAACCAGTCAAGATTCTTGAGTATGCCAACTGAGGGAGTCCTGGATTAGGGGGTGTCCGGATGGCCGGACTATACCTACAGCCGGACTCCTGGACTATGAAGATACAAGATTGAAGACTTTGTCCCGTGTCCGGAAGGGACTTTCCTTGGCGTGGAAGGCAAGCTTGGCGATACGGATATGCAGATCTCCTACCATTGTAACCGACTTTGTGTAACCCTAACCCTCTCCGGTGTCTATATAAACCGGAGGGTTTTAGTCCGTAGGACAACATATCGAACACCAATCATACCATAGTCTAGCTTCTAGGGTTTAGCCTCTTCGATCTTGTGGAAGATCTACTCTTGTACTACCCATATGATCAATATTAATCAAGCAGGACGTAGGGTTTTACCTCCATCGAGAGGGCCCGAACCTGGGTAAAACTTCGTGTCCCTTGCCTCCTGTTACCATCCGGCATAGACGCACAGTTCGGGACCCCCTACCCGAGATTAGCCGGTTTTGACACTGACATTGGTGCTTTCATTGAGAGTTCCTCTGTGTCATCGCCGTCAGGCTTGATGGCTCCTACGATTATCAATGGTGATGCAGTCCAGGGTGAGATCTTCCTCCCCAGACAGATCCTCATCTTCGGCGGCTTCGCACTACGGGCCAATTCACTTGGCCATATGGAGCAGATCGAAAGCTATGCCCCTGGCCGTCAGGTCAGATTTGGAAGATTAAACTACACGGCTGACATCCGCGGGGACTTGATCTTCGACGGATTCGAGCCACTGCCGAGCGCGCCGCACTGTCACGACGAGCATGATCTAGCTCTGCCGCCGAACAGTGCCCTGGAGGCCGCACCCGCATCGGCTTCGACCCTTAATTCGGAGCCAACGGCGTCGATCGAGGATGGGTGGTTGGACGCCGCATCGGGGGCTGCGATCCCAACGGTGATCGAGCCGAACACCAGCCCCACACTCCGCGAGACTCGTAACTCCAAGGAGCCGGACTCCTCTCCGGACTTCGAACCATTCGCGCCTCTGCCGATCGAATCCGATTGGGCTCCGATCATGAGTTTACTGCCGCTGACATCTTTCAGCACTCGCCCTTTGGCGATATTATGAAATCACTAAAGTCTCTCTCTTTATCAGGAGAGCCCTGGCCGGACTACGGTCAGCGGGATTGGGATACGGACGATGAAGAAATTCAAAGCCCACCCACCACCCACTTTGTAGCCACTGTCGACGATTTAACCGACATGCTCGACTTCGACTCCGAAGACATCGACGGTATGTACGCCGAGGAAGGAGATGATGAAGAACCAGCGCCTATTGGGCCCTGGAACGCCACCTCGTCATATGACGTATACATGGTGGAAAGATGACGACGAGGAGCGGAAGGATGCACCGAAGGCTTGTTCCCTCGAAAAGCAGTCAAAGCGGCGACGCAAGCGCCACCCCAAATCCCGCCTCGACAGAAATAGCGATCACACAGACCCAGTGCTGGAGCAACGCGAACCGCTGCCGGACAACGGCAATCCGAATAATCAAACCGAACAAACAAATCCTATCAAGGATAATGGTCCGGACGACATAACGCCGGACAGGCACCCGGAGCAGCAGACCGCCCGTAAAAGGCTTGTTGCCACCGCGAGGAGTCTGAAAAAGCAGAAGCAAAGGCTCAAGGCTGCGCAAGACACACTCCAAATCAGATGGAGTAAAATACTCAACATAGTAGCAAGGTACGGCGACAATCGCCCCTCCAAAAGCTACCCAAAGCGGAAGCTGCTACCCGAATTCGATGAGGAGGCCTCAGACCCCCCACAACCAAATATCAAAGCAGCCACCTGGTCGGATAGAAGACCCCTCTACCAACACAGAGCGGCATACAACGCCGCTCACAATACAACATGCGACCCATGCGAGGGCTCGCACCCAAAGGACAGTGCAACAAGATCCATCTATGGACCACGCAAGCGCGCCCCAGCATACAATGCAACACAACAAACATCCGAACAACACGGTACACCCAGCTACAGGGGTGCCGCACACCCCCTGTGTGTCACCGATGAGGTGCTGGACCATGAATTTCCAGAGGGATTCAAGCCCGTAAACATAGAGGCATACGACGGAACAACAGACCCTGGGGTCTAGATTGAGGACTACATCCTTCACATCCATATGGCTCGAGGAGATGATCTCCACGCCATCAAGTACTTACCCCTCAAGCTCAAAGGGCCAGCTCGTCACTGGCTCAAAGGCCTCCCCGAAAGCTCCATTGGAAGTTGGGAAGAGCTCGAAGACGCCTTTCAGGCAAATTTTCAAGGGACTTATGTTCGACCTCCAGATGCGGACGATTTGAGTCATATAACTCAACAGCCCGGAGAGTCAGCCCGAAAGTTTTGGAACAGGTTTCTTACTAAAAAGAACTAGATTGTCGACTGTCCAGACGCCGAAGCCTTGGCAGCTTTCAAGCATAGCGTCCATGACGAATGGCTCGCCAGACACCTCGGCCAAAATAAGCCGAGAACGATGGCTGCATTAACAAACCTCATGACCCGCTTTTGCGCGGGTGAGGACAGCTGGCTAGCCAGATGCAGCACCAGCGACCCTAGTACATCTGAAGTTAGAGATGGAAACGGGAAATCACGGCGCAACAGCAATAACAAACGCCGGAATAAAGAAGATAGCACAAAGGGCACGACAGTAAATGCCGGATTCGAAAGTTCTTGGCCAGGTCAAAAGCCGCCCCCTAAAGGCACCAGGGATGAACTGTCCAGCCTCAACAAAATTCTGGACCAAGTATGTCAGATCCATAGTACCCCTGGTAAACCTGCTAATCATACCCACAGAGAATGTTGGGTCTTCAAGCAATCCGGCAAGCTCAACGCCGTACACAAGGGGGAGGATACACCAAGTGAAGACGAGGACGAGCCCCCCAAGCAAGACACGGGGGAACAAAAGAAATTTCCACCAGAAGTCAAAATAGTAAACGTGTTACACGTGATCAAGGGAAAAAACAACGCGGCACACCCAGGAAAATATACCCAAGTGCCTGTCACCGCGAAGTCATGCCACTGGTCGTCTCAACCGATCACTTTCGACCATCGCGATTACTCAGCAAGTATCTGACACGCAGGATGGGCTGCCCTGGTAGTAGACCCAGTAATTGGCGGATATCACTTCACACGAGTCTTGATGGACGGCGGCAGTAGCCTAAACCTAATATAACAGGATACAATCCGCGGGATGGGGTTAGACCCAACACAAATTCGCCATAGCAATACTACCTTTAAAGGAGTAACGCCAGGCCCAGGGGCTCGTTGTACGGGCTCCCTCTTACTACAAGTTATATTTGGCTCCCCCGATAACTTCCGTCGCGAGCATTTAACTTTCCACATTGCTCCGTTTCAATGCGGCTATCATGCACTGCTCGGACGAGAAGCTTTCGCTCGCTTTAATGCAATACCACACTACGCCTCCCTCACACTCAACATGCCTGGTCCACGTGGCATCATTACAGTGCACGGAATATCAAGCGATCTCTGCGCGCCGAAGAGAGTGAGGCTACCTTGGCAGCCGCACACTAAAGGCGCCCGGACCAGCGAAAGCATCCAATAGGTCGTCAAGACCTCAGACACAACTAATCGAGTCCGGCGCCGCTACTTATACCAAATAAACGGTCACACCCCTATTTGTCAATACAAGGGGCTCAACACGCGCACACAAGCGACAATTTCTTCTCACCTTGAATTATACATGGTTTCTTTAACAAACTATCTTTTTGCACGACAACTTTTTTCACCTAAATTCCTCTCTTTTACAGATGATCATCGTGCTACACCCATCCGGGATATGGCACAACAGAGACACACGTGCAGACGTGCAGCAGGGACCCGCTCCAAGGATTCTTTTTAGATTAAGACCCTGCATAAACCTTTTTTAATGTCTCTTGTTGATACATATCCACCGTTGAGAAGGATGCTGACGTCTTGGCATGTGGCCACGCCAGCACAATGCACGTACCTGGACACAAGGGGCTTCTTACAAAGGCCATTATTTAGGCCCGATTTATACCACAAAGACCGAATACCTTAGGGAGTGTTCGGCATCGCGAGTTTGGCCCTATATGCATCAGCTCCGAATCATTGTCTTTGGTCAAATGTTGGGTTTGCCTGGCTCCTGTGTTTTGGTGCCTTACGTTCTGCTTTACTGGCTAAGGTAGCACCAGGAGAACTACTGCAATTGTGCCCTGGTTCATCTAGACGAGCACCTTAGTAGAGAAAGCCAAAAACTGACTGTCATGATATAGCGTGAGACTGGTCAACCACTCGATAACCTGTGGGAATGTTAGAACTCCTCCGCCTTAACGAAGGGCTGTTTTCCGGCCAGGCATGTACGCACCCCAAGATCGGGAGAGTGCGGAGCCACCAGGGGCTATCTAGTAGCCCCACTGTCAAACTCCTATGGCTAAGTGAAAGTGCTAAAGCATTATAGTCCGGTTGCCTCGCTCGCTCCGCTATCACCTCCTTAATAGGACCAAGACGTTGGGTTAAGTGTGAACGCATGTTTTTGCGAGCACCTCCGCATTATATGCGTGAGGGTTGAAGCCGACGGCTGCAATCTTTCAGGTTATACACGTGTATACATAAACGGCCGCCCAGGAGGCATCATATTACTTTCAGGCAAAAGTATAAAAATAGCCTTATAAAAATTTATAAAAGCATTTCGCTTACAATGAGATTACATATCACTCAAACATAATATTTTTTGAGCACTGGGTCTCTATCAAATGAGCACCCTCAAGAACTTCTTCAAAGTAGTGCTCAGCTGCCCTTCGACCTATGGCCGAATCCCGCACTGCAACAGTGGTAGCATCCATCTCCGCCCAGTATGCTTTAACACGGGCAAAGGCCATCCGTGCGCCCTCTATGCACGCCGACCTCTTCATCGCATTAATGTGCGGCACCACGTCAAGGAACTGCTGCACCAAGCTGAAATAGATGTTCGGTTTTGACCTTTCCGGCCATAGCTGATCCACAACAGACCTCATGGAAAGTCCGGACAACCTATTTAGTTCGGCCCATTCGGCTAATTGGTCAGTCAATGAAAGCGGACGCTCGGGAGAATGGAATTGTCTCCAAAACAGCTGGTCTACTTCACGGTCCGCCTGACCCTGGAAATACTTGGCCGCATCGACAGTGCTCGCCGCCAAATCCATATATACATCCTCCGAACTCCATAGTCGATCTAGAGGGGCATACCGTGGATCTCAAACTTCCTCCGCAACATAAAGGATTTCCTAGCTACAATATCCCCGGCTTCCCGCAGCTCCTCCTTCTTTGCCCTCATAGCAGAGCGGAGGTCCTTTTTCGTCGCAGCAGCCTTCTCAAGGTCCGATGCCTTCGCTTGGTTTTCCTTTTCAAGAACCCGGCAATGGTCGGCGGCGGCTTTTAATTCTATGGCCATCTTGGCCATCTTGTCTCGGCTCTCGCCATGCGTGGCCTTCTCGGCTTGCAACTCTTTGGCCGCCTTCAAAGCAGCTGCATTACCTAACCTCGCTTGTTCCTTGGCTCGGGCATGTTCTGCCCGCAAGGCTTCAACAGTGGCAGCTCCATCTGCAGTCACAACATATTAAAGATACTGGCATCATGCTGCTCTTCCTATGTGGCCTTTACCAGATAATGACACTTACCCTGTGCCTCGTCAAGCCTTTTGTTAACAAGCTCGATGTCGGCGTTTGCCGCATCCAACTGCCGTTCTAAATGGGAAAATTCGCTAGTCCGGCTAGCCACCGGAGCTTCCATCACCTGCACATAGAGGCAGTATGGTTATTACCTGGGAATATGATCCTCTGTTCGCCGTCGTTTCCAACGACAACCAGAGTCTCAGGGGCTACTATCTACACAGGGCACACCTAGCATGTGCAGGACTATCATACATTCTTTTACGTACCTCAAAGCCTGTCAGTAGACTCATAAAAGCTTCATGCAATCCGCTTTCGACGGACGATATTCTCTCCATCACCATATTCATCAGCACACGGTGTTCATCTGAGATGGCCGCTCGCCCCACCGATCGCACACTATACGGTGCCAGACTCTTTTGTCTGCTCTCTTCGGGAGCCGGACACTGGGAGCTTCGGGGGTCAATGGGATTATCTTCCGGTCTCACCAGACTCGGAGAGGCCCTCCGCAACGACACTTCAGGGTCGCCCGCTTCCGGAGTGGAGGAGTCCGGAGGAGGCGTTTCGCTCTCCATCATCTCTGGAAGAAGATCCCCCGAAGACGAGCTCATTTGAGAGGGGCTAAGGCCCGAACTGCAAAAATATATGCGGTGGTTATTTTCTCAGAAGAAAAAGATGGCATATCTGTACTATTAAAGTATTTCGGGTCACTTATGACTCGTGGGAGAATTGATCCCCCCGCGGACTTTGTGCGGCAATAGAGCCCCCCAAGGTAGGACCCTCTGTGGGAGACTTCTTCTCCCGTTTGGAAGCTTCGGCTTCCGAATCCCCGGGCGCAGTCCTTTTCCTCTTATGGTCGTCTTACTTCATGGTGACGCTCGCTCCCTCGGCTAGAATGGGAAGCGTTGGGGGCCCGCGTCTGCCCGCATTATCCTCCACAGTGTCTTCCTTCAAGGGCTCCGGGCAAGGTGCGGTCTGGAGCATCTTTTCCAATACCGGATTTTCCAAACCCTCAGGGAGGGGGGCCGAACACCGAATCAACTTTGCCTTTGTTAGCCAGTCCTGGTCAAAAAGCAAACTCTCAGAAATAACTTCATAACAAAGGAGAGATAGTATGTTCGGCTGGAAGATGCCTTACCTGTTCGGCGACACGGGTACTACTCAGGCCCATGTCCTCGGTGATTTTCGGACACTCCACCTGAGGTCCGAATAATGACTTGTACATCTCCTCATGCGTCAGGCCGAGAAAATTTTGAATGACACGCGGTCCCTCGGGATTAAATTCCCACGGGCGAAGAGGCCGGCGTTTGCAAGGCTGGACTTGACGAACCAGCATAACTTGTATTACCGCAACCAAACTGAAATCACCATTGAAGAGATCTCGAATGCGGCTTTGCGGTATAGGCACGACCCCAGCTCAGACCTCTGCTGATCCATGACATCAGCTATGGTGGAGGGCCCGAGCGGAAAACAGGGGGGGCCGCCCACTTGGCACTTCCAGGAGCCGTGATGTAGAACCACTCCTGTTGCCACAATTCAGACACCTCTTGGATGGAACCTTTGGGCCATGGAGCTCCCGTCATCTTGCGTATTGAGGCACCTCCACACGCTGCATGTTGCCCCTCGATCATCTTCGGCTTCACTTCAAAGGTCTTGAGCCATAGGCCGAAGTGAGGGGTAACCCGGAGGAAAGCTTCGCACACGACAATAAATGTCGTGATATGAAGAAAGGAGTCCGGAGCTAGATCATGGAAGTCTAGCCCATAGTAAAACATCAAACCCCTGAAGAAAGGATCCAGAGCAAGGCCTAGACCTCGGAGGAAGTGGGAGACGAACACGACGTTCTCGTTGGGTTCGGGGGTGGGGACGGCCTACCCTCAGGGAGGCAGCCGATGCAAAATCTCGGCGGTCAGATATCTGGCCTCCCTCAACTTTTTGATGTCTTCTTCCGTGACGGAGGAAGGCACCCATCGGCCTTGAAGGCTAGATCTGGACATGACTGAAGGTTCGGAGCACCTGACCTGAACTTTGGGCGCTTGATCTTGAGGTGGGGGAAGGATTTGATTGAGCACGGGAGGGAAAAATAAAAGCCTTGTCCCTTTATAAAGAGGGTGAATATCAAGCGTCCTCTCCATGTCCGTTTGGACTTTCCTATAATCTAGGAGTCCTAGAAGCGGTTGGGTTACCCACGCCCATATTGATGAGAATCCCGGAATATGGGGACACAATCTTTGCTTTAACAAGACGTGCCAAGGAAACCGCGTCGCATGACGCACTGAGGTGGGATAATAAAGCGACTCGGATAAAGGCTTGGCCGTGGTGTGTCACACTACGGAATACGTCAGCAGATTAGATTTGTGTAAATATTAATCTCTCTATGGCAATATGTGGAAAGTTATTTTGCAGAGCCAGACACTATCTTTGTGTTCAAAATCTTCTATGAAGTACTTGTAGGAGGAACCCGCCTTGCAATGCCGAAGACAATCTGCACGCCGGACTCGTCGTCATTGAAGCCTGGTTCAGGGGCTACTGAGGGAGTCCTGGATTAGGGGGTGTCCAGATGGCCGGACTATACCTTCAGCCAGACTCCTGGACTATGAAGATACAAGATTGAAGACTTCGTCCCGTGTCCGGAAGGGACTTTCCTTAGCGTGCAAGGCAAGCTTGGCGATACGGACTTTGTGTAACCCTAACCCTCTCAAGTGTCTATATAAACCAGAGGGTTTTAGTCTGTAGGACAACATATAGAACAACAATCATACCATAGGCTAGCTTCTAGGGTTTAGCCTCTTCGATCTCGTGGTAGATTACTCTTGTACTACCCAATCATCAATATTAATCAAGCAGGACATAGGGTTTTACCTCCATCGAGAGGGCCCGAACATGGGTAAAACTTCGTGTCTCTTGCCTCCTGTTACCATCCGGCCTAGACGCACAGTTCGGGACCCTCTACCCGAGATCCGCCGGTTTTGACACCGACACCAACCGAGTCACCCGTAGCAAGGTTATCAAGTTTTGCAAAGCTCAGTGGAGCCACCACACGGAGGATGAAGCAACCCGGGAACGAGAGGAAGAATTGCTGAAGGACCACCCTCACCTATTTTCTAGCCAACCCGAATCTCGAGGGCGAGATTCATCTTAAGGGGGGTAGGTTTGTAACATCCCAAATTTTCAATTTGGAATGTTATACAATAGATCGTCACTGCATATCATACTTTATTTGCATTTTGGTTGATCCTAGAAAATTCTACGGAACTCAAGGACCCTCGGAGAGAGTTGGGGATTTCGTTATTTTCATATTTGAGTTTTCTCAAATTTTGAGAATAGGATCATTTGATTTTATTTATTTTATCTTCAATTATTTCTATTACAAAAATATGAGAGATGGAATAAAATGACTTTCCCAAAATAAATAAATATTGAGGATTTAATAAAAAATCAAATAAATAATATGCGGCTTAATTTTAGAAGCTGGGGAAAATTAATTTCGGGATTTTTGGAGTCCGTTTAGTATTCCTTTTGTTTTTCCTAAGCATTATTATTTTTAAAAAAAAGTCGAACCGACCTATCAGGCCATGTCCGACCAGGACACCTGGCCCGGCTGGCCTTTATAAGCCGAGGAGCCCAGCCCGAGCCGCCCCAAACCCTGGCGCCCGACCTCGCCGCTCCTGGCGCCGCCGCCACCTCAACTCGCGCGCCGCGCCGCCACATCGCCGCCGCCGACCTCGCCGCCCCGCCGGAGCCGCCGCCCTGCCAGATGTTGACCGCTGCCCTGCCGACGGCGTTTTTCCTCGAGAAAACCGTTCGGTTTTCCGTCCGGTTTTTCGTTCAGTTTTTTAGATTCGTTTTTAGATCGGTTTTTTGGTTTAGTTAATTAGCGAGCATTCGCTCGTTCGTTCGTTTTAATGAACGCGTTCATCGTTTCGATCCGGATAACGAATGTTCGTTCGTTAATCTATTCATCGTTTTCTTTTTCTCGGATTAAGTCCGTGATTTATCTGATCATGATTCCTGATCCGATTTTCGTTCTAATATAACTTTTCGCTCGTTTAGCGGAATCAGGCGATTCAAGCGCTTGGAGTTTTGTCTCGAAACCCTCTTTCTGTTTAACCAACTCAAACAAGTTTTTGCCTCTGTAAAAATTGCCCTAGATCCAGAATAGTAAATGAAGCCTGTTTTTTTGTCGTTTGTCTTTCGTTGCTTCGTTCGATTTGGTTCTTTTTGCCAACCGGAGTTTTTAAGTTGAATTTTCTGGTTAGATCTCTTATTTGAGTTTTACCTATGCATTAGTTGAGTACTTATTGTATGCTTGTTTGTTTGCGATAGAGTATCCGGAGTGCGCCGCTTGCTACTTCGAATCGTTAGGTTTTGCGGATCATCAGCAAGGCAAGTAACACTTTGATCATACCTCCTACTACCTAGTTTTTATTGCATTAGATCAATCCTCACACATTGCATGTTTAGGATCTAATTCAATTGTGGGTTTGGGAAGTAGTTGAGGTAGTAACTATTACCTGTTTATTATCAAACCTTTGGGAGTTACTTCTATGTTTGCTTGTTATGCCATGCTATGCTAGTAGACGTGGATTGGGTGAGTGAAATCCATGACAGATGTGAGTTTGATAAATTAATGTTTTATCTAAGGTGGCAACTTAAATACACATCTGGGTGGATTGAGGCACCTGGGTATTCCAGCGATTGCCTCTTTTTCTTTTGGACTGCCACCCAGGCTCAAAGGGATCATGAGATTATTCATACTAGAAACTTCCGTGTGCAGCCACAAGCTACTATGGGCTCTAGCATAGTTGACTAAGTCGTGCGTACTCTTACAGTGGTAGACTAGCAGATGTAGGGGAAAGTAGGTGTAACGGTCTAACCGTTCGTAAGGTGCTAGCGCTTCTGAAAGGCTATGTCTCGGTCATCCGTTTCTCAAACACCATGTAGTGCGAGAAATCAAACGGAGGCGATCGAGTCTTGTGGGGAAAAGTGCGCAAACCTCTGCAGAGTGTATAAACTAATCATGGTTAGCCGTGTCCCCGGTTATGGACATCTTGAGTATCTAGTACTTGGATTATCATGTGAATCTCATCATGTTACTCTAAATTAATATTGTTGGGTTTTTTTTATGATGATGCTTAATTGGGATTGAGAATGCTGTCAACCATTCTCAATGTTTAACAACCACCATGATAGTTAAATAAAATTTATTCCTTTGTA
Organism: Triticum aestivum; assembly: GCF_018294505.1. Classification (NCBI taxonomy): domain Eukaryota; kingdom Viridiplantae; phylum Streptophyta; class Magnoliopsida; order Poales; family Poaceae; genus Triticum; species Triticum aestivum. Next base: position 422,038,517 of record NC_057800.1, read on the forward strand.
GTAGGGAAAAATTGGCTTTACGCAAAACTGTAACCATAGAGCTTTCCACCAGCCAAATATGCATATAGTATAGCCTTATTCTTTCATTGCTCTCTATGTGTTACATTGCCAGCATATTCCATGTGCGGACCCGTTTCGGGCTGCAACGTTCATGTTGCAGACTTTTCAGACGATGAGTAAGATGCTTTTAGGTCGTGGTTCTATACTTAGTGATGTCGTTGGAGTTGATGGACTCACTTATCTTCCAAGCCTTCCGCTGTTATCGTTATTAGATGGCCTTAAGCCATATTTATTGTAATAAGTTATCTTTTGAGACACTCGATGTAATAAGTGTGTGATTGCTACTCTGATATAAATCCTTCAAGTACTGTGTGGTGTCAGCATTACTGATCCAGGGATGACACCTGAGCATAGAGATTGGATCGTTTGAGGTCTGATTGCTACAGATAATCCAAATACTAGATACTCAAGATGTCCATAACCGGGGACACGGCTAACCATGATTAGATTGTACACTCTACAGAAGTTTGCGCACTTTTCCCCACAAGACTCGATCTCCTCCGCTGGATTTCTCACACTACATGGTGTTTGAGAAACGGATGACCGAGACACAGTCTTTCAGAAGCATTAACTCATTACTCTGGGTGGACAGTTACACCTACTTTCCCCCTACATCTGCTAGCCCACCACTGAAAGACGTCACACAACATACTCATACTATGCCAGAGCCCATAATGGCTTGTGCCTACACACGGAAGTTTCTAGCATGAATAGTCTTATGATCCCTTTGAGCCTGGATGGCGGACCCTAGGATGATCACACGGGTACTCCGTGATATCCTAGGATAACATTGGATTCTCCAGGTGCCCAAACAAGCAATCCACACAGATGTGTATTAAAGTTGCCACCTTAAGTTGAACCATTAATTAACAATCTCACATCTGTCATGGATACACTCGAACCCAATCCACGTCTATGAGCATAGCATTGCAATAAAGGCATAACGTAGAAGTAATTCCCGAGGGTTTGATAATAACATAGGTAATATGTTCTACCTCATCATCTACTTCCCACTACCCACAAGTTAGTCACTTCCTAATCATGCAGTGTTCGAGGATTGGAACTAATGCATAAAAACTGGGTATGAAAAGAGTATTGTCAATGTGTTACTTGCCTTGTTGATGATCCGTGAAACCTAGAGACTCATAGTAGCACGCTTCGCACTCCGGGTGTTCTATCACAAACAAACAATAGCATACATAATCAATCAAGCAAAGATGCACGGGTAAAACTCAACCAAGAAGATCTAACCAGAAATTTGAACTTAAGAACTCCACTTTGCAAAAAGAATCAAATCAAACGGAGCAACGAAACTCAAAGTGCGAAAAAAACAAGATCCGATTACAAATCTGAACTAAAGTCAAATTTAAAGTACCAAAATATTGTTCAAGTTGGTTAAACGGAAAGAGGGTTTCGAGACGAGGATCTAGGCACTTGAATCGCCTGATTCCGATAAACAAGCAAAAAGATAAACTAAAACGAAAATCGGATCAGAAATCGCGATCGAAAATAATCGCGAAAACCCCGAGAAAAAGAAAAACGGACAAACAGGCTAACGAACGAACGTTCGTTGTTTGTGACTAACGGGCGAAAACCGTTCGTTAAAATGAACGTACGGACGAACGTCCGCTATATAACTAAACCGAAAAAACGAACCGGATCTAAAAAACGGATCTAGGGTTTTGAAAAAAAAACGATCAGTTTTTCTCGCGAAAACCGGGGCGGCAGCGGCGACTACTTCCGGCGAGGTCGGCAAGCCGGCGGCAGCGGCGGGTGGCGGCACGCGGCAGCACGCGGCGGCGGCGGCGCTAGGGTTGCGGGGCGCGGGTGGGCTTCGGCGGACAGGGAGGCCGGCTTATAAAGCCCCCCCCCCCTAGGCGAAGTCCCGCTCGGGTACGGCCCGGAGTCGGTTTGACCTTTTTTTTAAATAATTCAGTCATGGAGAAAAAGAAAGAAAAGAAATACGAAACGGACTGCAAAAATCCCGAAATAAATTTTCCCCGTCCTCTAAAAATATGTCGGACAAGGTAAACATTTATTTGGGCCTAAAATGCAATTTTGAAAAACTCGTATTTTTCCTATGCAAATAAAATAGCAATAAAATCCGAATAAAATCAAATATTTGATTTTAATATTTTTCCTCCAATATTTCATTTATTTTGGAGAAGTCATATTATCTCCTCTCATATCTTTTAGTATGAAAATATTTTGAAGAGAAAAATAATAAAACCAATTATCCTTGTTTCGATATTTGATAAAATTCAAATATGAAAACGGTGAAATCCCCAACTCTCTCCGAGGGTCCTTGAGTTGCTTAGAATTTCGAGGATCGCGAAACAAAATGCAACAAAATATGATATGCATGTATGACCTATGTATAACATTCCAAATTGAAAATTTGGGATGTTACATTTCGGGCGGTTACTGCGAGTATCCCCGCTTCGTTTGATTTGTTGCAAAAAAAGAGTGCACGTTTACCATGCCAACTCAATTCGAATCCATTTTGTATTATTATTTTCGGGCAGGATCCATTTTGTATTCGAATACAAATCTATATACATCATTTTTTCAATATAATTTCAAATGCACAACAAAGAATTCTGCTCCTTTATATATTTACAAATGCAATGATATCAAACTCATAAGGTTAAATTCAAAAATTTTAAAACAAATTTTTTTCAACTTTGAATTCAAATTTTTTAAACCAAATTATGTTCATCTCAAATGTATGGATACGTGCACAAATTCAACTTAGTATGCATGTTTGATAGATCAATTTTGGTTCGAGTATGAATTACATGTACCATCATCTGGAATTCAAATTTTGGAATGCCTTTTATGTTGACATCTTATATACACACTGAAAGTGCATTTTATCGACTAGAGTGGACATGAATAGGCGATTTTTACAAATTCGTCACTGAGGAAATTCAACTTGAGGAATTTCATAAGCAACAAACTACAAGCAATGGAATAAGTACTCGGGTGCATGCATAACAAAGCTGTAGCATAGTCATCATGATGAAATGAAACATACACAGAGCACAGGTAGCATGTAAATAGGATAAGCAGCCTGAAGACCATGTGACTGAAGAATTAGGATTGAGGAAATTGAGAAAGTCTTCAGCCAAAGTCTTCAAACAGTAACGATAAATTTCATCAACACATGAATGAGGAAATAGAACCAGTAGCTTGGTGAAGACGATGATTTGGTAGACTAGTTCCAACTATTGTGACAGTTGTACGTCTGGTTGGAGCGGCTAGGTATGTAAACCTGAGGACACACAGCCCCGGACACACAGCCCTCACGGAATTCTCCTGGAGCTAAGGTCACACAGACCTCGCCCAATCACTCGTGCTAAGTCTTCAGGTGACTTCCAAACCTTCATAGACTCGGTCACTCGATGATCCACAATTCCTCTTGGATGCTCTAGACCATGACGCCTAACCGTCTGGAGGATGCATAGTCCTCAAAGGTAACAAGCGTCGGTTCCACACAAGAACAATCTCTTCAGTGATGCTCAATCACTTTGGGTTGTAGGTGTTTGGGTTTGCGTTTTCCTCACTTGATGATTTTTGCTCAAAGTTCTCGGAGGATGGGATGCTCTCTATGACAAGTGTCAATTTCTCTCGGAGCAGCCAGCCAACTAGTGGTTGTAGGGGGCGGCTATTTATAGCCTAGGAGCAACCTGACATGATAAGACATAAATGCCCTTCAATTATATGACCGTTAGGTGGGTAGGATATTCTGGAACAGCTGGCGCGAAGCACAGCAACAGTCGGAAGTTTGAGCTCTCAAATTCCTCAGGGCTATCATGTTCCTCACTTGTAGGCAATCTGCACTGGCGAATTCTTAACTCCTCAGTCAGAACAAATTCCTCATAGAACAGAAGATCTTCGTCTCTGTCACTGAAGAAATTGATTGAACTGTATGAGATTTCTAATGGCTTCACTAAAAAGGATTGGGTAGGTGTAGGATTTTGAGATGAGCATCACTTGGAAACTTTTTCTTAGTTTTACCTCGACCCCCTTTAACAGTATGGTGTTTCCTATGACTCAAGAAAGAGAAAATTAAACTACGAAAACAAAAGTCTTCACGCTTCATAATCCTCACATCAATATCAAAGTCTTCAAGGTCACACCAATTTCCTCAGTTTGAAAGTCTTCAAGAAAACCAAAGTCTTCAACTGAAGACATTCATTTTTAGGGGTCGACTTTCTTCGTAAATATCAAACTCCTCAGAGACTTATAGAGCATGTGTACACTCACAAACACATTAGTCCCTTAACCTATAAGTCTTCAATACACCAAAATCACTAAGGGGCACTAGATGCACTTACACGCACAACTAAATATTTTAATCTCGTTTCATGCCCATCTCTCTCTAGGTCTCTCTCGTGTGCTCCTTCATGTATCTATCACTCTCTTTCTCCATCTCACCCGCATGCTCACTACATGCTTCTCCCTTTTTTGCAAACACGGTCTCTTGTCGTCTCCCTCAAGAAGTGTCACACTCTCTCTATCTTCATAGATTACACGATTTTCATTATCTCTCATGTCTCTATCATTCTATGGTATCACTATAGCTACCTAACCTTGCTTTTTCACCTCCACACACGCACTCTCACTCGTCTTTCACTTTGCCTTTCTCTCCAGGGTTCTCTCACCCTATATATTCCTAGATATGACTCCTACCACTAAAATGACCTCCCCTGCACACACACCGTTTGTTGGGGTCTCCTTCCCGTCTTCATCTCCATTCCAAAACTAACATCATTCATTTGTATACCGATCAGACAAACTCTCTCTCTCTCTCTCACAACTCCCGCTTTGGATCCCCCTACTGACTACCGTCTTTCTCTCACACACACAAAACTCTCCTTTCGCACCCCCGACTCGCATCACTCTCACAAACTTTGATCGAACAACCTCTAGATAGGTTTATCCATCTACCGCACCTTTTCGCTCCTTGTATCTATGTAGATTTTTCCGTCCCTTCTTGAGACACGCCCTCTCATCATGCACACGCACACTATTGCCTCATTTTATGGTAATACCTCTCACACTTTGTGTCTTTGTCACACACACACAGACTCTTTCCTCCTCTCTTCCTCTTTCTCTCTCACACACATGGGCTTTTGCAACAATGTCCTACTTCTCGAATCTTGAAACCTACCACATTCTGTTACCTCTTGAGCATGCGTTGGTTTTCCGTTGAAGAGGAAAGGGTGATGCAACAAAGTAGCATAAGTATTTCCCTTAGTTTTTGAGAACCAAGGTATCAATCCAGTAGGAGACTACATGTAAGTCCCCTAGTACCTGCACAAACAATCAAGAACCTTGCAACCAACACGATAAAGGGGTTGTCAATCCCTTCACGGCCACATGCAAAAGTGAGATCTGATAAAGATAATAAGATAAATATTTTTGGTATTTTTGTGGTATAGATTGGAAAGTAAAGATTGCAAAATAGAATAAATAGTAAACTAGAATTGTAGATGAGAAACTTATACGATGTAAAGCAGACCCGGGGGCCATAGGTTTCACTAGTGGCTTCTCTAATGATAGCATATATTACGGTGGGTGAACAAATTACTGCCGAGCAATTGATACAAAAGTGCATAGTTATGATGATATCTAAGGCAATGATTATGAATATAGGCATCACGTCCGTGTCAAGTAGACCGAAACGATTCTGCATCTACTACTATTACTCCACACATCGACCGCTATCCAGCATGCATCTAGAGTATTAAGTTCATAAGAACGGAGTAACACATTAGGCAAGATGACATGATGTAGAGGGATAAACTCAAGCAATATGATATAAACCCCATCTTTTTATCCTTGATGGCAACAATACAATATGTGCCTTGCTGCCCCTGCTATCACTGGGAAAGGACACTGCAAGATTGAACCCAAAGCTAAGCACTTCTCCCATTGCAAGAAAGATCAATCTAGTAGGCCAAACTAAACCAATAATTCGAAGAGACTTGCAAAGATATCAAATCATGCATATAAGAATTCAGAGAAGAACCAAATAATATTCATAGATAATCAAATTCGTAAACCCACAATTCATCAGATCTTGGCAAACACACCGCAAAAAGAGTATTATATCGAATAGATCTCCAAGAACATCGAGGAGAACTTTGTATTGAGAACCAAAGAGAGAGAAGAAGCCATCAAGCTAATAACTAGGGACCCGAAGGTCTGTGGTAAACTACTCACACATCATCGGAAAGGCTATGGTGTTGATGTAGAAGCCCTCCATGATCGAATCCCCCTCCAGCAGATCGCCGAAAAAGGCCCCAAGATGGGATCTCACGGGTACAGAAGGTTGCGGTGGTGGAAAAGTGGTTTCGTGGCTCTCCTGGATGTTTTTAAGGTACATGGGTATATATAGGTGAAAGAAGTCCATCGGTGGAGCTCGGTGGGGTCCATGAGGGTGGGGGCGCGCCTATCCCCCCTGGGCATGCCCCCCTGCCTCGTGGAAGCTTCACGGACTTCCAAACTTATACTCCAAGTCTCTTGGGTTGCATTTGTTCCAAGAAAGATCCTCACGAAGGTTTGGTTCCATTTGGATTCCGTTTGATATTCCTTTTCTGCGAAACACTGAAATAGGCAAAAGACAGCAATTTGCACTAGGCCTTTGGTTAATAGGTTAGTCCCAAAAATAATATAAAGGTGCATATTAAAGCCCATTAAACATCCAAAACAGATAATATAATATCATGGAACAATCAAAAATTATAGATACGTTGGAGACGTATCACATTCCTCCCTTATCTCATCAAAACAGCCAATGGAATATATTTTGAGTGAAACATAAGATATTTTTGGTGATATATGTATATCAAAATATTTTTTTGTCAACTCTTATAAAAAACTGAGTTGGTGATGATGGCGTGCCTGCCATCCTGCTATATATACAACCTGATCTATATCTGACAGATAGAAAGCAAACTATGGAAATTTTAAAAAAAGATACCCGCACCCCTCTCTGCATGCAGATAAGCCCTTCCCTCGTTAATCTCTCTCTCCCACAAGATAAACAACTCGTATAAATGGATCTTGATGTTCCATGCAACGCATGGGCCTCTTACTAGTGTATATCAAAACTTGACAGTTTCGTGAATATGTATTACTCTACTTTGGATGCATTGCAACGCATTGGCACATTGCCTTAATGTATTATTTTTTGGACACCAGACCAATGCTGCAGTACATATACGAAGTGAAGAGGCGCATGCACATAGTCTGTCTCTCGCTGTCTCGCACACATGAGAGTAACGTGAGGCACGGTAAAAAAAATAAACCCATAGGTGCATGATTGCTGCACGCGCGGGTACCGGGTACGTGGTGGAGCGCACCTTCGTAGGAATGGTTAGCTCGCGTGATAATTTGGTCAGTAGGAGTTGATGGTCGGGGACCACAAGTGAACGACCTGGAGGTGGTGGCTCACCAGTCACCACTGATCGAGTTGCCACGTTTAAAATATCATTTTTTAGCGGGGTAAGAGTTCCGATTTTCAATGGCCCGTTATACTATTTTTTAGAACGATCGGTATGGAGCGAAAATGGAATTCATCACTACTACCTCCGCCCTGGTTTACTAGTCCCCATCATATTTTTGGTCAATGTTTGTCCACGAATTTTACTTGTTAAATGTCAATGCAAAATAAATTTTCTTATACCCAAACAAAAAGGACCGAAGGGAGTGATTGCTCTCACACGGACGCGACCTCTCACTAGCGCACGCATTGAGCCAGTGCACCGGCGAAGAGGGCCCCACACGCTGCATGCCAGGCTGAACACACCTCCTCGCCGCATTCAACCAGCTTCAGACTGCCCCGCCTACCTCCATTGATTATGCGCGTGTGCCGGCAACACGTCGTTCTGTGAGCCGACCGACATTTTAGAACACAACGCCGATTGGCTCGTCTCGTCCACCCGCTATTTTAATGAGGCCAGACTCCTAGAAAGAACCGCACCACACCGCCGCTCCCCATATCCTCCTTGCACCATTTTCTCCACACTCTCCATAGCATCCGGTGAGCACGAAGACGAGTTCTCTGACATAAAAACCGGCTGGGTGCCCCGACGAGCCAGGAAACTTGCTGCCCACCTCCCTCCCCACCCCAGGGCATTAGTACCATGGGCGAGGTTGCAGGCGGGCAAGTGGAGGAGCAAGCCGCCGCTCCAAGATGGCCCCTAGTGCATCAACTCGACGCTCGGCCTGCTCATAAAGGGGTGGCAAGTTGCTGTATGCCGGCACACGGGGGACGACGGTGTCCAGTGCACCGTGGCTGGCCGTGCCGTCTGACACAAACATTGGCGGAACCGCGACATGCCTGTGGAGGTGGCCAACACGTCCGTTGCCACCGCCAACACCGAGGAATAATAGACCATGTGAGCTGCCTCCGCTCGGAACCCATGAAGGTTATGACCACCGTGTCGCCAGCATAGACACCTGGTGTGTTGCCCGGTTTGGCTCAAAACATCATAGACCCTAGCCGCGGCCGGCATTAGAAATTATAGCTACTTCCAGAAGTTATTCACGTTTAGTTAAAAAAAGTCCAAAATATAATTAATTTCGTACGGTCTTGTATTGTTGTGCTCGCACTGGTAGTAAGAACTAGAGATTTTTCTTTATTTATAACTCTCCTCACTTTTTTTGCTTTGAAATAAATCATGGTTGTGGACATTATCTATGAATGTTAAGATATCTGTGAACATGAGTTTGATGTGGAAGTTGAACTTGGAATGTTGGGCTTGCGTGTGAACTGTACCATGTTCAATGGTTTGTCTGTTATTGGTTGGAAAGTAATGGCTGTTATTACATGACCCAGAAAAGATATATTTTGTGGCACATCTCGGCATCACAGACTTACATACATCTCAGTAGATGCATGGATAACATGCATGCTGATTGGATAAACATTTGAACCCTATTATGAATGAAAATTTGCATTGACAAGAATTTTAGATAGCTGGAGACGCCTAGCCTGCTCTGCCTCTGCTAGCTTCTTTCTGGCTTCTTCCATCTCTTCTTTGGCTCGGGTGAAGAGAGTATCTGATTGCTCTTTTTGCTTCTTCAGGAACTCAGATACATTCTCAAGGGCTACCACACACTTTCTTTTAGCCTTTACTAGAGCAACGAGGACACAAATAGTTGACGACTCTGCCAGGCTTGTGAGTAATTCAACATCATCTGGGAATTTGCACCTTGTGTCTAATCCGACATCATTGGGGAAATGGAACCTTGTGTGTAATCCAGCCACATTTTGGAAACGTGGTCTCGAGGTTTACCATACTTCCCTCCTCGCAGGAACTGCTTCTTGACATGCAGAAGTTACTTATTTTTTAGATCAATAGTCAGAGCTCCCGAGATCCATTAAGTAGAAGCCCGACGAATAGGACTAGGATAAGTGAATTAAAAAGGAGAAATATAAAAACAGACTGCAAGGTGAGAACACCCACTTCCTACATCAAGCTAAAAAAGGAAAGCATTAGGACAATTAAGACTATGCTTATTACATATCAAGCAGAGCTAGCTTATAGAAACTACGACATATACTTCGAAGAACACAAGGCTAAAAGAAATAGAAAAACTAGCAGAGAGGTGCACTAAGCCAAGGGTTGCTGCGGCAAAACAACCAGCAACCAGATTATCTCCAGGGTGGCTGTAGGCGCATATGACTAACTATCTACAACACCAAATTACAAAAGATTCATCCTAAGGCATGGTGGGTCCACTGAGTAAATTGAGATCGTACAAATGATTGAGATTCCTAATCAAGTGTACATGAAATTGTTTGTCTCGCCTGTTATTGTTTAATAATCTACCACACCGCTGGATTGCATGGCAAGAACCCTAGCCAAGCAGACAACATGGTTTGACGTTGTTTTCGGCTCGGGGCATGCCCAGGGCCTGGCCTGGTCCTATTTTCACTACTGCTGCCAGACACATACCATGTCGAAGTTTTCCAAAAATGATCAAAAGAGGGGGCATCCTCCGATTTCATTAACGAAACCATCAAGGACACATAAAACATCCACCACAGCTAGTCAGGTTCTTAATGTCAAAGTAATTCAAAGGTTGTTACTACTTACCAAAGATCGTTTTACAGGTTCGGTGCAACTCCTCTTTAACTTGTGATGTTCCCTGAAGATGTCCCCAACAACTCGTATTTGGTCTTCATTGCTCCTCTGCATGTTTGCATTCATAGTTTTAAAATCTCAACATGGCAAAAAAATATAGTAATACTCACACAACTTGAGGGCAACATTAAAGCACTCATCTGCCATGTTAGCACGAGTGATTTTTAATATCCTACTATGTGGCTCTTCAACTTTGCTAGAACTACATTGTGGTTTCATTTTGAGTGAATAGAATAGGGGGATCACCTCCCTGCTATTCTAAAAAAACTTTCCATCATTTGTGACACTACTAGTTACACATGAGAACCTACCCAAGCACAACGAAATACAGGAGCGACGCACAATTTCAAGATGATATTCTGTTAGACAATGCAAGCTATAACCAGTTGCTTTTATGGGAACAATAGTAGCCAGGAAATTTGAAGGGTAGGTATGAACATAATCGGAACTGCACGTGCACTGCTAAGATAATCAATATACACATTACAAATCGAGGAGGAGTGCGAAGGCCGCAGCGGCGTCTGTGCATCAAGGTCGGCAATGGGAGTTAGTTCATTGCCGACGACGGTGGTGCTGCTGCGCTTGGCATCGACTTCCGGGAAGCAGATCTGAGATAATGGAAGACGACACCGGCTGACCGGCTCCAGTGTGGCGTACGACATAGTCGATGAGGTAGATGCGCTGCGGTGGACGAGTGCGCTGATGAATAAGGGGAGGGGCACGAAGGTGCTGCAGTGCCGTGGAGAAGTCTAGTTTGCGGCGGGGATTGAAAAAGGGGAGTAATGAGGAGCACTCTGGGTGCCGGAGTGGGGTTGGATGGGTGGGTAGGTCAACGTGAAGTTACCAGAATGGCCCCCGACCAAACAGTATCCATTGGCCTGTTCGACCAAAGGTACGATTTTGAGTCGCGGGAGATCACGATGGAAGCGGGAGATTTTGCCGCCGACCTGAAAATTGTAACACTGTACTACTCCTATTCCCCGTCTGGCATGTTGGGTGATTGGGATGAACATCTAGGAGTATTGTACTCCCTCCATTTTTATTTACTCTGCATATTAGGTTTGACTAAAGCCAGACTTCCTAAAGTTTGACCAAGTTTATAGAAAAAATGTAAACATTTACTATAACATATCTATATGATGTGAAAGTACATTCAATAATGAATCTAATGGTATTGATTTGTTATTGTATATGTTAATATTTTTGTTTATAGACTTTGTCAGAGTTTACAAAACTTGACTTTGACCAATGCTAATACGCGAACTTAAATAAAAATGGAGGGAGTACACATCTGTTTTCTTAGTTCATCGTGGCATTAATTATTCATTCTAATTATGAAATAAATATATTAAGCTACTGACTTTGAATGTAATGGTTTATACAATTCAATATTTAGATTGTTGAATTCCAAGATGAATACCAGGTCCATAGTACTTCACAATATGGTCAAACTCATATAATCCAACTCAAATGAAAATCTAAATGCATTTCATAGTTATTAATTTGTTCGATGCAACAAAACAAACCATAACTCTACATGATCCAGTCTAAAGCAATTTCCCGAACACATCCCAGTGTGTTAATGAAACGTAGTGAGTCTATGAAGATGGAGCAATGGTGGGAGAGAGATGCGTGCACTCAACACACAAGATATACACCTAGTGGAAGAAAGAGACAGAGGACAAGAAAGATTGTATATATGTGAGCGAGAGAGTAGGAGAGAAGCCTCGAGGGAGAGAGAGGAAGTGTGCGAGAGAGGGATATATATGTATACGAAGGAAGAAGTTAAGTCTGTGAGAAAGATGGAGACATGTAATATAAGGAGTGAGATGCGTGTGCATCAAGATTTTGTACATGTGGAAGGAGAAGAGACAAAAGGTTTGATAAGAGAGCTCGAAAGAACGTGGACTAGAGGGGAATCTTGTGGGCCGAGGGATTGATAATTTTGTGCAGGGGGGTGTAGAGGGAGATAGAGGGGGGAGGAGTTACTCAGCCGTCGTCACATCATCCTGCTTCCAAAAGGCCCCGCAGTCTCTAGTGCGGCCTGGTCGTCGTCTTCGTTCTTCCTGATGCCCTCCTTGAAGATCAAGGTGGTGTGCATGTGGGGGTGTAGATAATCATAAAGCAAAAGTGGTCGCTATATAACCTTGGATGGGGATGGATAGTGTGCTCGGGGGGGGGGGGGCTGTGTGTGTGTGTCAAATATTGAGAGAAATCAAATCTATGGAGAGAATGGGTGTGCATAGTGAGCATGTAAGAGAGGCTAATGGTGGAAGACAAATACATCGTGTGCGTCAATGTTTAAGCAATATAGAGAGTTCGTGTGTGGGATACGAAGAGAGGACTATGGGGAGTGTGTTTGTGAGGCAAAGAGACATAGCAGGAGATAAAATGTGTGTGCTTGGTACATGGTGTGTATGTGATGGAGAGGTACATGCATGACAAATAGGGTTTTCATGAAGAGATTGTGTGTGCGAGATAGAGAGAGATGTGGGGGCCTTGAGGCGGGCAGGGGCTGGGTGAGGTTGTCAAAATGTGTGTGTTGATGCATGTGTTACATGTGATTGTGCGAGGGACGGTCGAATCGAGAGAGATGGTTTTTGGGTTACAGATTCTCCTCTCTCTCTCTGATGCACACACAAAAAACAAAAAATAGAAGACCATTCTCTCATGTATACACAACATCTCGGCATATCTCTATGTCTCACCCATACATAATCATTTGCACATTCACACATCTCCATGACTATCACACGCACACTGTCTCCACATTGCCCTTCTGCCACAACACACATATCGACATATACACGCATTCTCTGTCCGTTACACACACAAAATCACTATTAATTTTTTTGTAAGGGGCACCTAAAACGTCCAAATCCAAATAATCACGAACTGAAGCTAAATACAAATATATAGAAATATTGTAGGGTGAAAAACTTTTACAACAAAAAATAGACTAATATTCGGGATTGTTTTCACACACACAAAAAGGTTCGGTCGATGTCCTTCCAGCGCGACACGTGACGCACCTTTCGATCGACCCCGCGGCCGCGGTGCACGCGCTTGTACAAGATTCTATATCGGTGTTGTGCTAACTAATGTGGTGTATAAGCGCGGCCACGATGCACGCGCTTGCACATAATTACGTGTACTAGTACGGTGTTCTTCTAAGTTTGACCAACTCTATAACCAAGCTCTCATAAGAGCACTCAACAATGTGTCGCCGCCGTTGCGCATGCGTACATTCGCTGCAGTACTGTACGGTGTAGTACCATCACTGCTATGTGGGACCCGGCCCCACATGTCATCCACACTACAACACCGTATGGTACTGTAGAGGATCTCAGCCCCTTGCCCACTCACATTGTCTGCAGTCCCTCCTCGCGATGATGTCGCACTGTCAAGCACGCGAGCAGGTCGATCCACACTATGCATGCAGCGTACAAAGAGGAGGAGCGCATGCTCCAACACACCAGCGAGGAGGAGCTAGCGTGTCATTGTTGTCTCCGCCCATGTGGAGGAGGCTCGCATGGTGGCTGTCGCGGCGGAAGCCGGTCGCGTCCGCGCCAAGCCCGCAAACCGGGTGCGGACGTGGAATCTACCTTCGAGACCTTCAATGCCACGTGGATCATGCAATCTGAAGGAACAATTTGGGCCAGTCAACTCTTGTGAGCCGTTGGATGCAACATAGACTGCCAGAATGGCTTCTTCATCCTACGAAAATGATGTACTGTTCATCTTCTCTCTCAACCTTTGAGCCGCAAGCCTGCCACAGGCCTAACTGCCTGCCCAGCCCTCCCCTGAACCACCTACCACTACCATGCTCCACCCCACCCTCGCCATCCGTTTAACCCCGGGCATAATTCATTTTTTCCGGTGAACTGCATTCCACACCCAACACTCATAAGATAGATCATGGGTACCCTGCCACCCTAATATATATACTGGGGCAGCTTCTCTGTCGTCTTCTTCCTTCGCTCGGGCGAACTTCTTCTTTCACAAATCGACTGACCCAAATTATACTACTAGTACGTATTAAGTACAGTAGGAACGCGAAGAAACAAGTAGTAGTACCAACCAGAAGAAGAACAATAGTAAGACATACGAGTACATACTAAAGAGTTCAAATAACGAGAAAGAACATGCTAACATAGTTCTGCCGGGGGTTTAGCACAACGCATCCCTGAAATAAAACTAAGCAACTAGTTAGCTTAACACTAGAGTAGAACCAGCATGAGCAACGACATTGCCACCTTACTCGGAGTCCTCGTCCATGTCCTCGACTTCGTCCTCGTCCCTCTTCCTTTTCCTCTTCGCCGACACTTCTTTGCTTGAACCGGACACTGGGCTCTGCTTCTTCATCCAACCCTAGTAGATATTTAAACAAAGGTAGGCATCTGTTGCTGCATACACGATGTGATCTTCGACTCTCATGCAAGATGAAACATGGGGTGAGGTTTCTTCAGTTCATCGTACGAAGGATCAATCATGGTTGCTGCTAGGGTTAGCATTGAAGGCCGAGAGGAGGACACCATGCTTTCCTTCTGGAGATCGAAGGGCTGGCCTACAACAAGGCCTATCCGACATAGGACTCTCCTATCATTTGTAAAGTCTATAGTAACAAATTTCACTCTATTGTCCTCGAGGAAGACCTCAAAATCCTGGCACCTAACTTCGGCATGGAATATGTGGTAGACCAAGCACACGTTATATACATAAACCTGGATCATGGCGGGCTTCTTCATCTCTGCCTCCTTTAGAAGCTTCTCCTTTTCCAGGATTAAGGTGTACTCAACATCTAGCCCAGCGACCCACTCATACTTTGAACTTTCGAACATGTGTAGGAAGCGACCAAGACATGCTTCCACCATCACGGATCTACGGGTGTAGATGATGATGAACTCATCGTTAGTGATGGTTCTAACCTTGTACTCACCGCTGATCATGGAGATTTGGGAGGCCATGGATTTTGGAGGCATGTTAGGAAAAGTGGAACTGGTGTAATGTGAAATAATCGAACGACTGGGAGCGAACTGTTGTAAGGTAGAAGACGGGAACGAGTAGGGCGTGCGAACGGCGTGGGGTGGTGGCTTGCCCGGTGGATAAACAATTGCATGCCCCCAAAGAGTTTTCGAGTACTATGCAAGACCCACCAGATGTCATGTCTACTAGACCCATATTGTAGGCTTGACGGTATAGCTTTTGCGTGTTCGCACGCCATACCGGCACGTGCATGTAACTTTCACTTAATTACGTGAACCGTCGCGCCTCCTGCGACCTTCACGTCCCTCATGTGGTCGTGCCCTTTGAGACTTCGAACGGCTATAAATGAGCAATTTTTTGCCTACTCCGCATGCATGATACTCCCTCTGGTCCTTTTTTACTCCGCGTAAGATTTGTGTCAAGTCAAAGTTTGCAAAGTTCGACCAAATTTATATTAAAAATATCAATATCTACAACACAAAATATATATTTTATGAATCTACATTTCATAATGTATATAAAAATATTGATTTGACATTGTGAATGTTGATACTGATACGTCTCCAATGTATCTATAAGTTTTGATTGTTCCATGCTATTATATTATCTATTTTGGATGCTTTATATGCATTAATATGCTATTTTATATTATTTTTGGGACTAACTTATTAACCTAGAGCCCAGTGCTAGTTTCTGTTTATTCCTTGTTTTTGAGTTTCGCAGAAAAGGATACCAAATGGAGTCCAAGCAGAATGAAACCTTCATGATGATTTTTATGGGACCAGAAGACAACCAGGAGACTTGGAGATGAAGTCGGAGGAGCCACGAGGCGGCCACAAGGACGGAGGGCTCGCCCAGGGGGGTAGGGCGCACCCACCCTTGTGCCCCCCCCCCCCCCCCCCCCCCGCCGTGACCCTCCTAGCCTAATTCTTTCGCATATATATTCCCAAATATCCCGAAACGACAAGAGGCATCCAAACACTTTTCCACCACCGCAACCTTCTGTACGTGTGAGATCCCATCTAGGGACCTTTTCTGGCACCCTGCTGGAGGGGGATTCGATCACAAAGGGCTTCTACATCAACTCTATTGCCCTTCCGATGAAGCGTGAGTAGTTTACCACATTCCTACTGGTCCATAGCTAGTAGCTAGATGGCTTCTTCTCTCCCTTTGATTCTCAATATCATGTTCTCCTCGATGTTCTTGTAGATCTACTTGATGTAATTCTTTTTTGCGGTGTGTTTGCCAAGATCCGATGAATTGTGGATTTATGATCAGCTTATCTATGAATATTATTTGAATCTTCTCTGAATTCTTTTATGCATGATTTGATATCTTTGTAATTCTCTTTGAACTATCGGTTTGGTTTGGCCAACTAGATTGGTTTTTCTTGCAATGGGAGAAGTGCTTAGCTTTGGGTTCAATCTTGCGGTGTCCTTTCCCAGTGCCAGTAGGGGCAGCAAGGCACGTATTGTATTGTTGCCATCAAGGATAAAAAGATGGGGTTTTCATCATATTGCTTGAGTTAATCCCTCTACATCATGTCATCTTACTTAATGCGTTAGTCCGTTCTTTACGAACTCAATACTCTAGATGCATGCTGGATAGCGGTCGATGTGTGGAGTAATAGTAGTAGATGCAGAGTCGTTTCAGTCTACTTGACACGGACGTGATGCCTATATTCATGATCATTGCCTTAGATATCATCATAACTTTGCACTTTTCTATCAATTGCTCGGCAGTAATTTGTTCACCCACCGTATTATTTGCTATCTTGAGAGAAGCCTCTAGTGAAACCTATGGCACCGGGTCTATTTTCCATCATATAAGTTTCTGATCTACTATTTTTGCAATCTTTTACTTTCCGATTTATAAACCAAAAATACCAAAAATATTTACTTTACGGTTTATCTATCTCTATCAGATCTGTATCCAGGAAGAGATGGACAACCCCATTCCGCAACAGCATTTGGAACCGTCGCCAAGTGAATGTGGGTGATAGGGGGGTCCTTCCCACAAGACCCAGAAACTGTCAGGGATTGGGATCCAAGATGCATATACAGTACTCCTACTTGTTTGTGCTTGCATTGCCATTGCAGTCGGTATTCTGTGGTGTTACATTTACGATGCGCGGCCCATCACAAATGGTTCACTATTATACAACGTGTATGATAAGCATACAATCAGACACAATCGCTTTTCCCAAACCGTATGCAATCACTAATTATGAAGATTAGCTAATCGTCGTACGAGTGCTGGACAGGATTACAAAACGTCGAACCACCGTAACATCGTCGTACACGACAACTATCGCACATGCTATTTTGTGGTGCAACATTTACGATGCATACTTCATCAGAAACAGTTCATGGTTGTGAATCGTGTATGATAAGGCAACTATCACAAATGTTTAGTTCGGCCGCACCATTTGTGATATTGTCTGACATCGCACACACTTTGCAAACGGCAACTGTGTGCATGCTTGCACACGGTTGCTCTCTATGAACTGTGTCAGATTATGGTGTATATCGCAAACGTTTGTGTTTTACCAACCGTGTGTGCCATAATGACCTGGAGAGCATAATTTCACCATAATTTAATTGATGTTATTTCAAATTGTACCAGATTTGAATTTGATATTTTTGAATGTATGCTATAGGTTTATTCATATCCATCAGGTTCAGACAACCAATGCATTATTCGATTCACAGGTACATATGTTCAATAATTACATAAGAACCAAATAAAGAATGATGAACCACAGTTGTATACTTGTACTACTAAAGACGATAAAGAAAGAGGCAAAATACATTCTGGTTGCTGAACAAGGTGAAGCGGAATGTCCATATTGTGCCCTCCTCCATGCAGAAAGCACGCACGACTCTAGTCCAAGCCCTTGTGATGGCCGACCGCCCATCCTTCACGGTCTTCGTGAAAATGTCTATATATTCATTGTGTTCTGGTAGAAATACTTTAACCTTTGCATGTGTCGGTGTCAAAACCGGCGGATCTCGAGTAGGGGGTCCTAATCTGTGCGTCTAAGGTTGATGGTAACAGGAGACAGGTGACATGATGTTTACCCAGGTTCGGGCCCTCTCTATGGTGGTAATACCCTACTTCCTGCTTTATTGATCTTGATGAATATGAGTATGAGTATTACAAGAGTTGATCTACCACGAGATCGTAATGGCTAAACCCTAGAAGTCTAGCCTGTATGACTACGATATTGAGTATCTCCTTTCCGGACTACACCCTCCGGTTTATATAGACATCGGGGGGATCTAGGGTTACATAGAGTCGGTTACATAAGATGGAATCTTCATAGTTGTTCGCCAAGCTTGCCTTCCACGCCAAGGAGAGTCTTATCCGGACACGGGTACAGTCTTCGGTCTTCATATCTTCACAGCCCATCAGTCCGGCCCATAGATAATAGGCCGGACGCCCGAGGACCCGATAGTCCAGGACTCCCTCAGTAGCCCCGGAACAAGTCTTCAATAGTGAGGTGTTCGGCACATAGATTTTCTTCAGTATTGCATGGCGGGTTCCTTTAATGATTTCCAAGTAGTGTATTCGGCCGAACATCCAATGTCTCCCCTCGGCTTCTGCGCTTAATGTCCTCGTCTTCCATGTGTCGAGCAAATGCGGACAGTCAGGGTATTTTTGCAAATAACACCCCAGCCTTGCAAGGAAGAGCATCTATTTAAAGAGCCTGGATCTCAGATCCTTTCGGCACCAAGCGGAGAAAATCCTCAGAGACCGCCAGGCAAGACTATTCCAATATGGCCAACATTCCTAGCTCCTCTCCCCGTTCCAACCTAGAGAGAGGTGAGTGGGAGAGGTGCTATGTGTCCCATAGCCGATTGGCGACGTTGCAAACGTAGGGATTTCTCCCTCTAGCAGATCTGGTCCCTGTTCGAGCAGGGTTAACCTCCTTCAACGGCAAAACCCAGGCGGAGGATTCTCCCAATTCGTCTGTGGTAGAACGAGTGTGCTTCGTCACCTATCTACTGAGGGGAGTGGGGTTTCCATTTCACCCATTCCTCCGAGGGCTGCTGGAGTACTATGGCCTCCAGTTGCACAATCTCACCCCGGCTCCATCCTCACATTGCGGGTTATTTCTCTCTATGCGAACTATCCCTAGGTTGCGAGGCCCATTTTGATTTATGGACAAGACTATTTTGTCTCGTCCCTCGCAATCAAGGTGGATCAATTTTTGAAGTGGGGAGCTGAAGTGTGGCGCATCGCCGGTACCGGATACCTGTCCGGCACGTCGAAGAAAGCTCCCGAAGAGTGGCCTTCCGAATGGTTCTAAATTGATGACATCGCTCTACCCGACCCCGTCCGCATTGGCCTCCCCGAGTTTTCAAATGCTCCGCTGAAGAAATGCCATAGCTGGCGTCCTCGCAGCCTCGAGGAAGAGGATAGCGCGGAGATCAGCTTGTTACTAGGCAAGATCAAGAAGCTTGCCCAGTCCGGATTGTCAATAGTCGAGGTGATGGCGATTTCTATAATGGGGGGGGGGGGGTCCAGCCACTCCAATACCGAGGACTGCCCATGTGGCATTATAACGGAGGAGACGATGCCTCATGTTATGGCCGAAAGGGCCCGAAGACCCACACCGCTCTAGCCAAGATTCTAGCCGAGTTGTATAAAAGGGGAAAAAGAGGAATTCAACCGTCTCCAATATCGGGACGGACTTTCCATGTACAATCCTCCTAGCTGGGTAAGGTTCAGCTCTACTATTTTACTCTTGTACCTGGATCATTTGTTGATAGGCAGCATCTTATCTGCTCATAACAGGAATGGCGAAAGGTTGTCGAGGGGATCCATGACCCTGCCCCAGTCGGAGAATCGCAACCGGGATCTTGACCCCGGATATGAAGAAGATCCGGACATATTTGTGGAGCTTGAGGAGGGAATATTCTATCAGATGAGCTATGGTGGTACATATGTACCCATTATCGTCGATTACCCCAGCCTCCTTCCAGCTTCACACGTAAGTAATCTAAAGACACCTTATCCAGAAGAGATCTCTTCTTCCTTCTTACCCACCGCACTGTTCTGTGCTCAAAAGGGGAAGCGTTCAGCGAGCCGTACTGCTCCGGTGGTATCTCCGAAGAGAGCGTCCCCCACACCAGGCGAGCATTCCAAGAGGAAAACAAACGAAGACACGGCCGGGCCTTCTTCGAAGAGGTATGAATTTTCCAATATGCACCTGGGCAGTCACATCCAACCGTGACCTTCCCATTTTCCATGTGCCAGGAAAAAGGTGCGCCGGACTATATCCGGAGGTTCGAGCAGCTGTAGTTCCTGCAGCCAGGACTCAAACCCTGCCGTGAAGACGGTGGCTAATGCGGGGGCGACGCCGGACTGTCCTCCAGCCAAGGACTCGGATGATGTATCCGTCACCAACTCGGAAGTGGAGAGTGCCATGAATCATCGTTGCCGCCGGGCCATTTTACAAGACCCTGGCTTTTCAGAAGAGTTGTTTAACGCCTTCAACTCGGCTGATGCATACATCTGAGCTGCTCGAGATGGGCTTAACAGGGCCAGAAAGCAGCATTTGAAAGATGTACAGGTAAATTTGTTTTTTCTGACTATGATAACCATATGGTAGTAGCCCCTGAGACTTAAAGGAGTTGAAACAACTGATTTAAGGATCAATGTACGACCAGGTGCTTACGGAGAAGAACATCCTGTTAACTCAGGAACTAGAGAAGTGCCAGCGCCGGCTGCTTGCTGCCAATGCCGAACTGGAGAAATACAAGACATCTCTCGGTAATATTTCCCTGTATCGAGAATTCAGAATGATACACTGATAGTGTGAATCTGAGTGCTTATCTTTGTATTGGGTCATTAGACCAATTACGAGAGCAGCTGGACGCCGCTCGAGGTGAAGAACACGGAGCCAAAAAGCTACTAGAAGCGGCGAGCGTGTATTAACAAAAGTCGTTCAAGAGAAAAAGAAACTCCGGGATTCAAACACGAAGCTGGGCGAAGAACTAAAATATGTGCGAGCTCAGCTAGTTGTCTCTGTGAAGGAGAACAAGAAGCTGCGAGGCGGCATATTCAGTATGTGGCCGCTTTTATCTTATAATAGTTTGGAGGTAACAGTAGCTGATATAGCTATAATTGTAGGTGTATTGACGAACCGCCCCGAAGAGGAGGTGTCCGGATCATCAAGTGATCTTCTGCAAGGGCTGTCGCAGTTGCACGAGCAAGCTCGGCAGGGGATGCGGAGTGTGGCCAAGGCCTTATGGCCATCCAACTCCCCTTCAGGAAGCATGGAGAAGCTAGTAGAGCTGTTCAAGGGAGCGCAGTGGCATATCCGGCTGTGGAAGATATTGGCTTGCTGAGAGGGTGCTCGAGAGGCCTGGGCCATGGTGAAAACGCGGTATACCAATCTAGATCCGAATCACATGGCCCCGGTTGGACAGGTAGGGTCAAATGGGGAAGAAATTCCCATTAGTTTAGTATATGACCAAGTGGAAGTGGCCGCTAGATATTCCCAACAGGATTGTAAGTTAGACCGCCTGTTGGACGGTATAGAAGAGGAAGTCTTTGAGTCTGGAATGACTATAGACTTCCTTCTAGCTGGATAGTAAAGAAAATTGTCATCGCTGACCTTTTTGCTTCAACCTCTAGACCCAATGGTGAGGAGTGTTTCCGAATACCCTAACGATAGAATATACCAGGGCATGCATGGGAACCAGGCGTAGGGGTCATAATTGCTCGAATAGACAATGTGTATACAGCTAATTATGTTATATTACATTATGTAAGAAACATCTTCCAGAGAGAATAGTTCCGTTAAGGGTTCCTTTCCCTGGGTGTGCATGCGTTTAATGTGCATGCCCGAACTGTGATTGAAAAAAAATCATAGAGTAAGTAACATTTGGGGTTCACAATGGAGTGAATGCGGAAATGTCCTTAATTCACCGACCGAATATTCCCTTAAGAATGCTAGCTTTCGGCTTCACCCGGTTTGAGGTACACATCCGGATGACCCGGCAGTAACAATCGTAGAGGTGCTCCCTTTATGCCCTAGCCGAACTAACGGGAACGTAGGGCATAAGCACAGGAGCCGGGCAACCCAGCTTGGCCAAAACTTAAGTCATATCGATGCATATAGTGGCGAAAAAAGGTACATATGGAAAGACGCATATGTATTGGGCTTGATGCTCGAAAAATAATAGCAAGCTTCTATACGAGAAGACCCTAGGTATAATGAGCGTACATATGTAGAGATGTACGCATCATGTAGGGATGGTCTAGCCGTACTGAAGCCGTAAGGCTAAAGAAAAAACGAAAAGAGAGGGAAAATAATTGTAATAATAGGAGGGAGGAAACGAACACAGAGTTTGACGCTAGGCATAAAATCGTCGTAGTCTGGCCGCGTTCCAGGGGTTCGGCTCCAGGTGATTGTCTGACGCATCACGTAGGCGGTATGCTCCTCCGGTGAGAACTTCATCAATGATGAAGGGACCCTCCCACTTGGGCTTGAGTTTGTCCTTTTTCTTCTCCGTCAAGCGTAGAACGAGTTCACCAACGTTATAAGTCTTGGCCCGCACTTCTCTGCTTTGGTACATGCGAGCATGCTGTTGATAATATGCGGAACGGGCTTTTGCAACGTCACACTCCTCCTCCAATGTATCTAAGCTGTCCTGCCGATCTAGCTCGGCTTCTCTCTCTTCGTACATATGCACTCGAGGTGAGTCATGAATAATATCGCAGTGTAACACTTCTTCCACACAGTACACCATGAAGAAGGATGTATATCCGGTAGTGCGGTTGGGCATGGTCCACAGCCCCCAGAGTACGGAGTCGAGTTCCTCCACCCAGGGCTTGTCTGATTCCTTCAAAGACCGCACTAGTCTGGGTTTGATGCCGCTCATGATAAGACCATTAGCCCGTTCGACTTGACCGTTTGTCTGTGGGTGATAGACAGAGGCGTAACCGAGCTTAATGCCTAGATTAGCACACCAGACTTTCAATTCATCGGCTGTGAAATTGGAGCCATTATCGGTGATTATGCTGTGCGGGACACCGTAACGGTGTACCACGCCGGATATGAAATCTATTACTGGCCCCGCTTCAGCCGTTTTGACTGGTTTAGCCTCTATCAAATTAGTGAATTTATCCACCATGACCAGCAGATACTTTCTCTTATGGCTTCCTCCTTTAAGGGGTCCGACCATATCGAGTCCCCAGAACGCAAAAGGCCAATTGATGGGGATTGTTTGTAAGGCAGTGGGGGGCATATGGCTCTGGTTGGCAAAGAGTTGGCATCCGACGCAACGTTGGACAAGGTCATGTGCATCTGCTCGGGCCATCGCCAATAAAACCCTATACGGAAGGGCTTTCTAACAAGGGCCCGAGCTGCAGTGTGGTGACCGTCGAGTCCAGCATGAATTTCAGCCAAGAGTTGCCGCCCCTCTTCCTCGTATATACATCATTGAAGGACTCCAGTAGCGCTTTTCTTATAGAGCTCTCCATCATGCACCTTGTAGGCCTTCGAATGCCGGACAATGCAGCGGGCCTCATTTTGGTCCTTAGGAAGCTCCTTCCTGTTAAGGTAGGCCAGGAAGGGTTCGGTCCATGGGGCAATGACTACCATGATGAGATGCGCCGATGGTGCTATTTCGGTGGCTGAGCCTCCGACGACGTCATTGTTTCCGGGATCTGGGGTTATGTTTGGATCCGGACTAGTGTTGTCGTTTTCCCCCTGCCACACCACGGATGGCTTAAAAAGCCTTTCCAGGAAGATATTAGGTGGGACGGGCTCGCGCTTAGCGCTGATATGAGCAAGAACATCCGTCGCTTGATTACTTTCCCAAGCCATGTGATGGAACTCGAGCCCCTCAAACCGGGCCGACATTTTTATGACTGCGTTACGATACGCTGCCATCTTTGGATCTTTGGCATCGAAGTGTCCATTTATTTGAGAAATTCCAAGGTTTGAGTCCCCACGCACTTCTAGGCATTGTATGCCCATGGAGGCAGTCATCCGGAGACCATGCAATAAGGCCTCCTATTCGGCTGCGTTATTGGAGTCTGTGTATAGTATTTGGAGGACATACTGAACGACGTCTCTAGTAGGGGACGTTAAAATGATGCCCGCTCCTAACCCTGCCAGCATTTTGGAGCCATCGAAGTACATGACCCAATTGGAATATGTGTCGTACTCTTTAGGGAGTTCGGCTTCTATCCAGTCGGCGACGAAGTCGACCAGTACTTGGGATTTGATAGCTCGACATGGTTTATATGTGATGTCGAATGGGAGGAGCTCAATGGCCCATTTGGCAATCCGGCCCGTAGCATCGCGGTTGTTTATAATGTCATTGAGTGGTACTTCGGAAGCCACCATGATCGAACACTCTTGGAAGTAGTGACGGAGCTTTCGGGATGCCATGAAGGCCGCGTATGCTATCTTTTGGTAATGAGAGTACTGGGATTTGCATGGTGTAAGGACAGTAGATATGTAGTATACTGGCTTTTGAAGTGGGAATTTATGTCCATCCTGTTCTCGTTCAACGACGAGTACGGAACTCACCACCTGATGTGTTGCTGATATGTATAATAACATTGGTTCGCTGGCGTTTGGTGCGGCCAGGATTAGATTCCTCGCAAGAAGGGTTTTTATTTCCTCCAGTCCGGCTGTTGCCGCTTCCGTCCACTCAAAGTGGTCGGTTCGCTGTAGAAGGAGATAGAGCGGCAGTGCCTTTTCTCCCAATCTGGAGATAAAGCGGCTTAGTGCTGCCACGCAACCCGCGAGCTTTTGAACTTCTTTAAGGTCTGTTGGCTTAGCCAATTGTGACAGAGCTCGGATTTTGGCTGGGTTTGCTTCAATTCCTCTATTGGAGACGATGAAGCCCAGCAGTTTTCCAGCAGGGACGCCGAAAACGCACTTTTCCGGATTGAGCTTAATGTCATACACGTGGAGGTTCTCGAATGTGAGACATAAATCGTCTATTAGTGTTTTGACGTGCCTAGTTTTGATGACGACGTCGTCCACATAAGCTTCAACTGTCTTGCCGATCTGTTTCTCCAGGCATGTTTGAATCATGCGTTGGTATGTGGCGCCGGTGTTCTTGAGCCCGAAGGGCATGGTGTTGAAGCAGAATGGCCCATATGGGGTGATGAATGCTATTGCAGCTTGATCGGACTCCTTCATTTTGATTTGATGGTATCCGGAATATACGTTAAGTTAACACAATGTGTCGTGTCCTGCGGTGGCGTCGATGATTTGATCGATGCGGGGAAGGGGGAAGGGATCCTTGGGGCATGCCTTGTTGTGGTCTTTGAAATCGATGCACAGGCGCTAGGATTTGTCCTTCTTTGGTACCATCACCAAATTTGCCAGCCAGTCCAGGTGTTTTATTTTACTAATGAATCCGGCCACGATTAGCTTGGCTAGCTCTTCCCCCATAGCTTGGCGTTTGGGTTTGGAAAAGCGCCACAGTGTTTGCTTGACCGACTTGTGTCCCTTTAATATGTTGAGGCTATGTTTGGCCAACTCGCGTGGGATTCCTGGCATATCGGAAGGGTGCCATGAGAATATATCCCAATTCTCGCGCAGGAACTCTCGTAGAGCGGCATCAACCGTCAGGTCTAGTTGTGCTCCGATGGATGATGTCTTCTTGGGGTCCGTTAGATGGACTTGGAATTTAACTATTTCCTCAGCCGGTTTGAATGAGGTGGATTTGGGTCGTTTGTCTAGGATCACATCATCTCTGTCCACCGTGGAGCGCAGCGTGATTAACTCTTCGGCCGCGAGGGCTTCAGATAATGCCTCACGGACCAGGGACGCGGTCTTATTCTCGGCGCGGAGTGCTATGTCCGTATCACTGACTAGAGTGATTATACCGTTGGGCCCGGGCATCTTAAGCTTCATGTACCCGTAATGGGGTATTGCTTGAAAGCGCGTAAATGCATCTCGCCCTAAGAGGGTGTGATATCCACTGTTGAAGGGGGCCACCTGGAAGGTTATTTCTTTGGACCGATAGTTCTCCGGCGTGCCGAATACCACATCGAGGGTGATTTTTCCCGCACAACATGCCTCCCTACTGGGAATGGTTCCTCGGAAGATCGTGCTGCTTCGCTTGATGCGGCTCCTGTCTATTTCCATTTTTGTATTGTATCCTCGTAGATGAGGTTCAGTTCAGTGCCGCTGTCCATGAGAACCTTGGTGAGCGGAAAGCCATCCACAATTGGGCTGAGGACCAAGGCGGCTGGTGTTCGGACCGTCCTATGTTTTTGTTCGTTGCTAGCGTTGAAGGTTATCGTTGTGTCGTTCCAGTGGTTTATTATTGCAGTCTGGCAGACATCGACGAGTTCGCGGAGTGCCCTTTTGCGCCTATTGTTTGAAGTGAATGTCTCAAAGACTGTCACTACTCTGGGTTCGTCGTCTTTTGGACGGTCTTGCTCTGGGGTGTCTTTGGTGAGGATGTCCTTGCCGTTTTTGGCTACCTGCCAGAGTATCCAACATGCTCTAAGGCTCTGGGTTGGTATTTTATCCGGTGTGCTGTTTATTTTGCATTGGCCACCAATCCATCCCTCCAGAACGGTTCCGCGCCGCGTGATGGGTTTGCATTTCTTAGCTATTGATCTGGGCACGTTACAGGGGTGCACCCTTTTTTCCTGGACCAGTGGTTGAGTTGGGACCGATAGCTTTCAGACTGTCTGATCTCTCCAGGCGCTCTCCATTGCGTTGTACTTCTGTACAATAGTTGCCAAGTCAGCGAAGTGTAGTACGCGGCGGCGATTAATGGCATTGAGGAGTCCTTCATTCGTGCAATTATTGTGGAACGCCAATATTGCGTCTTCATCGCGGCAATCTTTAACCTTGTCCTTGACACGGAGGAATCTGGCCCAAAAGTGGTGGACCGTTTCCTGAGACTATTGTTGTATGCTCGTGAGAGCACTTATGTCTGGATGGGTGGGTGGAATAGGATCTGAACCCTGACCCAATCAATGATCCGGAGTCTGAGGTTTTTCCGGACTGAACAGTCCGGGCTCTGGAGTATCTTCTGATTTTTGAAGCCTGCCGTCCGACTCTAAGTTCGGAGGACGAGGCGTGTCTTTCTTCAGGTAGGTATCCGGATTCTCGAGGTCGGAAATCCGAACATAATTTGTCCTCAAGATAGAGGAAGGGTTATCTTGCTGCTCGACTACCGCTATCTGGTGGGTGATTGGTGGAGAATTAATCTCTCTCTGGTCGGGTTTAAGCCCCACCCGATTATAGTCTGTAGCGACTCCCAAGGCGACGATGCCATCTAGGAGTTCGTTCAAAGACGATAACTGCGTCAGATCGATCCATTTGGTGTATTCAGAATCAACACAGATACATTTTTTGATGACTCGAGAGGTCATCCTTGTCGGCTCGAAGGCCGAGCAGGCGATCATGGTAACACCGCCCAGCCGGAGGGTTTGGCCTGAGGCTAGAGCTCCTTCGGAGGTGATATTTTCCTTGACTATAAGTTGAGCCATCAACCTCTGCGATGATGGCACAGTGGAACTCTCAATTAAAGCACCAGTGTCGGTGTCAAAACCGGCGGATCTCGGGTAGGGGGTTCCGAACTGTGTGTCTAAGGTTGATGGTAACAGGAGACAGGGGACACGATGTTTACCCAGGTTTGGGCCTCTCTCTATGAAGGTAATACCCTACTTCCTGCTTTATTGATCTTGATGAATATGAGTATTACAAGAGTTGATCTACCACGAGATCGTAAATGGCTAAACCCTAGAAGTCTAGCTTGTATGACTACGCTATTGAGTATCTCCTTTCCGGACTACACCCTCCGATTTATATAGACACCGGGGGATCTAGGGTTACATAGAGTCGGTTACATAAGATGGA
This sequence comes from Triticum aestivum, assembly GCF_018294505.1. Taxonomy (NCBI): domain Eukaryota; kingdom Viridiplantae; phylum Streptophyta; class Magnoliopsida; order Poales; family Poaceae; genus Triticum; species Triticum aestivum. The sequence continues at coordinate 422,066,585 of NC_057800.1, forward strand.
ATCTTCATAGTTGTTCGCCAAGCTTGCCTTCCACGCCAAGGAGAGTCTTATTCGAACACGGGTACAGTCTTCGGTCTTCATATCTTCACAGCCCATCAGTCCGGCCCATAGATAACAGGTCGGACACCCGAGGACCCCTTAGTCCAGGACACCCTCAGCATGCCCACCAATCATCTAGTTTGAGAGGTAATCTTCAGTAAACTTCTTTGGGAACCACTGCAAAGGAAAAAGATTCAGACATTTTCATCTAACACAACTCATTATGGGCAGTAAAAAGAAGGCTGCAGAGTTCTTACTTACCATCCTGAAGTTCGTTGTTGTCTTGGATAAAGTGTAAACAAATAGTTCATTTGCCATCTTGTGACCCATTTTACTAACAATCTTTATCAGCTTCCTCACTTGATGCTAGTTCATCAATATATCATTTCCCCATACGCAGAAAGGGTCGAAGCGTGTTAATATTAGAAGCTAAAATACAATTGCACAATGATGTAGTACAACACTCTTTTATAGTATCTTATAACATCCAATATACTCACATATTAGATGAACTAACATCTTATATTATGGGTCGGAAGGAGCTTATTGCATTCTTACAAATTATCGGTTGACTAACTGTTGTTGTATCCATGGTTTAGAGTTAGTTTGAGCTAGTTCGGGCTCAAATAGCCCTAAAGTATATCCAAACATGAGGGCTAGTTTGAGCTAGTTACATCTAACCCACCCAAGAAAACTATCCAACCCAAGAGGTGCTAATTGGAGCTAGTTCTCCTAGTGCATTTATTGCCAATCTAACCCTGTCATCCAAACACCTCTTTGGATGGAGTTAGTTCAGGGTTAGTCATGAGCTAGAAACTAACTCAAAGCTATAGCTTAGTTGAGCATTCAAACAGGGTTGTGTTGTTGGTGCTGCTGCACTTCTACGTATATCTAGACATCATCATAACATTAAGGTAACACTCCTCCTTGTTGCTATGTAGCCTAGGATTGCATATTTAGACATTAAGTACAGTGCATGATGCTATGTAGCCTCAGATATATTACATATGGCCCTAGTTAACCTAATGATAAATGGGTTATAGATATATTCAGTTAAAAGTCCGATTCACCGATTAGTCCCTTATCAGCCCCCGACCTATATGGTACCATCTACCGATATCCTGAACAGTGAGTATATATAAGCCATGGGATGAAACTAACCTTGATGGAAAACAACAGTCGTTCCCAAAATTGTCCTGTGTATGTACATTGAGAGGCATGTTAAGCACAACAAGCTAAACATCAATCAAAATTATCCATGCCAGATAAGATTATCTCCAAAAGATAGCTTTAGTGTGCAGGTTTAAGCACGCTGGTAAAGCAAAACAAGTGGAAAGGTGTGTTAACTGCAACATGCCTAACATTTAACAACAAGCAAACATAGTCATTCAAACTGGTATTGTGCCAGTCTAAGTACACTGGTTATTGTTAAATAAAAATGGAAAGGCATGTTAACTACAAGATGCAGCAACCAAATGTAGTCATTCATAGTGGTATTGTTGAAACTGGTACTGATGAAATTGAACTGCACAGTTCATACTTGCACATATAGAACATCACGTTGTGAATGACTGGAATAAACAAGGCATACTAGGAACAACCGAAGATAGCATTTGAAACTGGATATATGCTAACTACAAACAACCGAACAATCACAAAACTTTAGAACAGGCATATGCTAGCTATAATAGGCTTAACAGCAAGCAAATGTATGCATTCCTATCGGTATGTTTAAAACTGGATTGATGGAATGTACTACACAATAAATAATTGCGCATATAGAGCATCACATTGTGAACAACTGAAATAAACAAGGCATACTGCAACCAACCAAATATAGTAGTTAAAACTGGACATATTTTCACTACACTACAAAAGGGACTCGACAAAACAAATCATGGGTTCCCCCTGTGAAGAGGCATGGCAAAACAAATCATGTGTTTCCTCACTTGTCACAGATGGGCTTGTTCCCGTGGGAAGAGCACAGACCCTGGATGCACTCCATGTTGTCGCGGATGGGCTCCTTCCCCTTGGAAGATCACGGCTGTAGGGTGCCCTCCCTGATGTCGCAGATGGGCTCTTTCCCCTTGGAAGAGCAGATGGGCTATTTCCCCTTGGAAGAGCCTGAGAGGGTGCCCTCCTCGTGGTCACCGTCGATTAGGTCTGACTTGGAAGCTGTGGATCCCAAGCTAGCGTCGCAGAACGTGTCCTTCAGAATTGACAAAAGGGGCTCGATGGCGATGTAGGATGGCAAATTCTTGACAGCGAGCTAGAGGAGATCAGCCGCGGGGCCATGGATGAGATTGATGGTGGTTGAACCAAAGGGGTTGGGGTGGTCCACCTAACCTATGACATAGCCCGCCTCAGGCCGTCACTGTCGACGACCTTGATGTTGTAGCCGGCGTCCACGACATACCCGCATACTCTAGCCCGCTGATTAAGTGTCTATGGCTGGTAATGGTCGTCAGCTTCCTAGGCGACATCAGGTGAAGAGACCACAATACACATCTTTTGGGCTAGTCGCTCCTCGAGCTCCACGGGAAGCGTAGCCAAGCTTAGACGGCAACACTATGGAGTGGGGGATGGGGTTGGGGATAAGGGTCTATGGGAAAGTGGGCGTTCGGCAGGCATCATCTAAGAAACTCAAGGCGGCCTGGGTATGGAGATCGGTGGGTAAGCTGCACGGGCAAACTGGCAGATGTTGACAATGGGCCTTCCGGCGGCGGCGGGGACCTTACTACGGTTTCGAGCGAGAGAGGGTGTGTGTGTGTGCATGCCCGTGGAGGTTTTGGTGTGTGTGTGTTTGTGGAGGGGGGCAGGGGTGTGTTTGAGGAAATGACGCGGGTACTAAAAAATTTACTACATGGGAGTCAAACGCGGGAGTGAAATGCTGGGGTTATTGAAAATGTTGATGATGGTGCATCGCACACGGCCCGGAGATAACAACCATGTGTTATGAAACAGAAAAACCCTCGAGGCGGGCAGATATTTTCGAGGGATGCAGGCAGGATTGGGAACAAGAAACATCACACATGGCCGAAACACAATAACTGTGTGTTATAAAACAGAAAAGAGTTGTGGACGGGTAGATACTTTTGAGAGGGGAAGCCTCATGGATCCCAATGTACTGTGTGGATGTGTGCGTGACAGGGGCACCGGCGTGGCACATGGTTAGTTTGAGTGAACCGTGTCTGTTGCATCATCCGACTTGTCTAATGTTCATAAATTTGGCGAAAAATGACGTGGGAGAGGGTCAGAGCATGAACACGCTTGCATGTGGACCAAATTTATGTATGAAAAGGGTGCTTTGATGTTCAAATACAAAATGCAACTTCGATGTGGCACCTATCTCGCAAAGCACACGGTATTGCTTGCCCCCCTCGTGTCGGCATGAAGGGAATCCTAAGCTATGAATGCATGCCCCCCCAACCGAGGTTCACCTAGCAAAGTGTGAATTAGCTAGCAGCCCCCCTCGTGTTGGCACAAAGGGAATACTAAGCTATGAATGCATTCACCCCCCCCAAACTGAGGTTCACCCAGCAAAGTGCGAAGTAGCACCCCCCCCCCCACAATTTTAGTCGGCGGGCCAGAGAGGCATCTCACCAAGATGGATCGTAAAATGGACCAAGAATAATCCACCTTGGTCTTACAACCTTTCTCTTGTTGTTTGTCAAAGTGACGGCCGTCCATGCGACCCCGGAGATGGGCTAACTCGCCAATAATCACGCAAGTAGCTAGTCCCCGAAGACAACCACTGCATGTGTGTGTCCCAAACATATGTATGGAGAGGTGTGTTTTTCAATACACAATGGAACAACTTTCATGTGGCACCGTGATTTCGATCTAGAAATCACCACAACGAGTGAAGTTAGGTTGACGATGCATATGTATGTTACACCACACTTCAAGCCGACAACGGGGATTCATGCATGCGTGCATAGTATATGCGCTCAAACTTAATTAGATCTGAATCTCACCATGACCTATACTACGATAACATGAACCAAAGGAAGAATCCGCCATGGTAACCTATCTTGTTGTTGGTCAAGGTGATCATGGATGTCCACACGGGCCCACGAATATATAGGCTTGTCACCGATAACCACGCAGAGTGTACCGTTCGAAGACAAACACTACATGCATATGTATGGAGGTGATGCGTGCATGCATGTTTGAATACCATTTCATAACATTGATGTGTCACGTGCGTCAAAAATCGAACAATGCATGTTTGATGATGAACAAGAGATAGCTTCCTCTTACGGCCTTCAATTTTTTTTCTACGTTCATGTGCACTACTACAATTTTAATGTGAAAATTTGGAAAATTCTAGCGGTCATTTGAAATTTTAAAGACATTTAAGTGATTTTCTAGCCATTTAATGACCGTAATTCAAATTTGAACCAGATCTACACGGAACGGCTAACCATAACGGTTTGAAAAATCATATTTTTGTACTTGTGTGCGAGTTAATTCCATGTGCAGTAAAATAGAAGGAATTTTCAAAGGTACTGGTCTCACGGCATGGGCACATGCAGGGAGTGCCATGGCATTTTAATTCCAAAAAATTAAAAAATGATCAGAAAATTATGAAACCTTGCTTGATGTAATGTCATGCCACCAAGATGATGTGGTAAAAAAATTGGCCTGTTTGACGAAAGTTTGGACACAAACCCCTCACAAACCGGATCAACTCACTAGAAGGTTCATGGTTCCGAGAGGGAACAATGCATGTTTGATGAGGAACAGGAGATAGCATCCTCTTATGGCCTTCAATTTTTTTCTATGTTTAACAAGCACTAATACAACTGTCATGTGAAAATTTGGAAAATTTCTGGGGTCATTTGACTTTTAAAGACATTTAAGTGATTTTATAGCCATTTAATTACCTACTTCAAATTTGAACTACATCTACATTCAACAGCTAACCATAATGGTTTGAAAAATCATATTTTTTTGTATTTGTGTGTGAGTTAAAAAATCATGAGACGATGTAAATATCTGGTGTTCAAAAAAGAAAATGTAAAGCTCTGGCAAGACAACCGGCCCCCACATGATTGGCACTCTATCTCGCGACTCGAGGTTTGGTAGGTGAGTGGCGGAGATCATTAATCTGACACGGTTCTGTATTGGAAACCGTCGGCTATTATGTTCACACACGGATTTTGCTGCAGGAATTGTGTGTAATTCAAACTACAGTACTCGTAAATTCCAGCGACCTGCGTGTGCACTATTCCCATCGATCTAGATTCCAGCCGCCAATAAATACTACCTTGATCACGTCGTCCAGCCTACATTCTCATCTAGATCCTCCCCTCGCTCGCCCTCTCTCTCCCTCAAATCTCTGCCATGGCGCCGTTGGTCTGCCCACACGCCGATGAGGAGTCGCCGCCCCCCGAGGACGCTCACTCAAATAGCAGGGAGGAGGACCCCTACGCGCTGCTGGACGAGGTTGCGCCGGACCACCCAAATTTGGATTGGTTTTGGGGCCAGTACAATCTTTGTCTGTGGAAGTCGCTGCCACCGGCTGAGAAAGCCAGGCTAGTGGCATTCAAGAAGGAGATGGCGGAGGAGGAATGCAGGTACCAGGAGGCCTGTGAAGCCCGTGATGCCGCCTGGAAAAGGTAGGCAGCGGAGCTTTGGGGGCGGCGCCTCGTCGTGCGGAGGAGGCGTACGAAGATGGGCACTTCGCGAGGAAGGTCATAGGCGCTGGGCGCCTCGTCACTGCGTGGAGGTGGGCCGATAAGCTCCAGCGTGCCACCGACGAGGAGCTCCGGTGGGTGCCCAACGAAATGGCAAGATCGTTCGCGTGCATCCTCCAGCAAGAGGTAGATCGGTACGTCAAGCGCTGCGAGGTGGAGGAGGCAGAGTACTCCCTCCGCACTGGGAAGACGCCGCGTACCAGGGAGTTGCTGGCGAGGGGCTGCCGAAATACTGGCCCCAAGAGGCATTATTAGTTTTAGTATTTTTTGTTTTCAATTTTGTGCATTGTACCTAGTAGTTAAGTATCATCACGTATATGTGATTATATTATTTATATGTATATTATGTGATGAACTAATGAACAATTAATATATATTTATATATTATGAAATCCATTTTCTATATGTTTTTGTATACTAATTTGAATCTAGCTGTTATCATCCACATATACAGAATGGAAAGTGTATATACACACCTTGAAATAGAACATATAAGAAGGCAAACAGAGTACACACATTGAAACAGAGGAATAAACAGAGCAATACTATGATTGATGTGAATACATAGCTATCCACGTCGAAACGACTCAACAAAATAAAACGCGTCCCTGAGACAATGACTAGCAGCCCTTGAGGGAATCCTGGACTAAGGGGTCCTCGGGCGTCCGGCTTATTCCACATGGGTCGAACTGATGGGATATGAAGATACGAGACCGAAGACTCTCACGAGTGTTCGGATGGGACTCTCCTTGGCGTGGATGGCAAGTTCGATGTTCGGATATGAAGATTCCTTTCTCTATAACCGGCTTTGTATAACCCAAGTCTCCTCCGGTGTCTATATAAACCGGAAGGTTTAGTCCATAGAGACAATCATAATCATGTAGGCTAGACTTCTAGGGTTTTAGCCATTACGATCTCGAGGTAGATCAACTCTTGTAATACTCATATTCATCAAGATCAATCAAACAGGAAGTAGGGTATTACCTCCATAGAGAGGGCTCGAACCTGGGTAAACATCATGTCCCCTGTCTCCTGTTACCATCAACCTTAGACGCACAGTTCGGGACCCCCTACCCGAGATCCACCGGTTTTGACACCGACATTGGTGCTTTCATTGAGAGCTCCGACGTGATGTCATCAGAAGGTTCGATGGCTCCATCCACCATCAACAACACTGCCCAGAGAGATGTCTTTCTCCTTGGCCAGATCTTCGTATTCGGCGGCTTCGCACTGCGGGCCAACTCGCTTGGCCAACTAGAGCAGATCGACAGCTACACCCCTGGCCGTCAGGTCAGGTTTGGAAGCCTGAACTACGTTGCTGATATCCATGGAGACTTGATCTTCGACGGATTTGAGCCCATGGCAGCCGCTCCCTGCCACCACGATGAACATGACCTAAATCTGTCATCGGACCATACCCAGGAGACTACGCCTGTAAGCGCTCCGGGCCTAGATCCGGAGCAGCTTGTGCCATCCGAAGACGGGAAGCTTAACCCCGTCATGGAAGCCGCAGACTCATCACCGTTGGAGCCGCACACAGACTCAACTTCTAGTGGGTCTGCGTCACTGGATCCCCGGATTCATCTCCCGTCACTGGTTCCGATGTACATGCATCCGCATTCGCCGAGCCCTACCAGGCACCGATCGTCGAATTCAGTTCCGCGGACATCTTTCGGTACTCACCTTTAGGTGATGTGCTAAACTCATTAAAAACCCTCTCTTTAGCAGGGGACTCAGAGCCGAATTATATCCGGTTTGAACTGGGGGCTGATGACGGGGAATTTCGCTCCCCACCACCCCCACTTAATAGCCACTGTCGAAGATCTAACTGACATGCTTGACTACAACTCCGAAGGCATCGACGGTATGGACGACGATGCCGAAGAGGAGCAGGCCCAAGACCTGCCATTTACCGGGCGCTAGACGTACACCTCCTCCTATGACGTATACATGGTGGACACACCCAAAGAAGTTAACGGCGATGACAAAGAAGACCCAGTGGAAGAAAAACCTCCTGAGACATAGCCAAAGCACCGAAGACAGCGGCGCCATTCTAACTCACGTCGTGAGAAAGACAGCAATGCCAGCACAGGAGAAAATAATACTCTGGACAATGTCGAAGACAATGAAGACCCCGTTGAGCCAACTTCCGGACAGGACGAACGGGAAGATGGGTGAGTCAGCCCTGATGAACAGGTCATGCACGAAGACTCAGAGGAAAACAATTATCTTCCACTCTCCGACGATGAGGTGAGCCTCGGCGACGAAGACTTTATCGTGCCCGAGGAACCTCTTGAACCTCTTGAGCCTCTTGAACCTCTTGAGCCTCTTGAGCCTGAGGAATCTCTTGAGACTTTAAGCAACAACTAATAGCCACTACAAGGAGCCTGAAAAAGAAGCAGCGACAGCTTCAAGCTGATCAAGTCTACTCAACGATAGATGGACTGATTTCCAGGCAGCAGAAGAATACGGCCTCGAGCGCCCAACCAAAAGTTACCCAAAATGTAAACTGCTACCCCAATTCGATTACGAGGCACTTGAGCCCGCACCATCAGCGCACAATGCAACTGATTGACCACCACGCGGTCGGGACAAAACAACAACTCAAGCCAAACACCAACCCGTACTAACTCGCGGTAAAGGCAGGAATAAAACACCTCGGGCATACACGTACGATCTCTGGCAGGGCCTGAAGAATAAAGCAGGTCCGGCCAGATCGATTTACTGATCACGGGGGCATGCCCCGACACGCGATGATGGCTATCAAGATGAACATGGCAAGCACAACTACGTCCGAGCTGAAAATCGCAGATGGACTCCATCCGAACTACGTTGCGACCTAGCCTGATATAGAGGCGCCGCACATCCCCTCTGCTTCACTGATGAAGTAATGGAACATGAATTCCCAGAAGGGTTCAAACCCATGAATATCGAATCATATGACTGAACCACAGATCCTGCGGTATGGATTGAAGACTTTATTCTCCATATTCACATGGCCCGCGACGATGATCTTCATGCCATCAAATAACTCCCCCTAAAAGTCAAGGGGCCAGCCCGACACTGGCTGAACTGCCTGCCTGAAAACTCCATTGGCAGCTGGGAGGACTTGGAAGAAGCCTTCCTTGACAATTTCCAAGTTACATATGTTCGACCTCCGGATGCCGATGACTTGAGTCACATAATCCAACAGCTCGGAGAGTCAGCCAGGAAATTCTGGACTAGATTTTAACCAAAAAGAACCAGATCGTCGACTGTCCGGATGCCGAAGCCCTAGCGGCCTTTAAACATAGCATCCGGGACGAGTGGCTCGCCCGACACCTCAGCCAAGAAAAGCCGAAGTCCATGGCGGCCCTCACAGCACTCATGACTCGCTTTTGCGCGGGCGTAGATAGCTGGCTAGCCCGTAGCAATAACAATACAAGTGAACCTGGCACTTCAAAAGCCAGAAATAGCAACGACAAGCCCCGATGCAACATGCACAAGCATCGAAGCAATGGTGATAATACCGATTACATGGCGGTCAACGCCGGATTTAGTGGCTCCATGACCGGCCAGTGGAAGAAACCATATAAAAGAAATAATTGGGGCCCTTCTAGCCTGGACCGCATACTCGATCGCCCATGGCACCCCTGATAAACCAGCCAATCATACCCATAGTAGTTGTTGGGTCTTCAAATAGGCCGGCAAGTTAAAAGCCAAAGAGAAGGAGAAGGGGTCGCAACGCGAGAATGACGACGAGGAGCCCCGTCCATCGAACACAGGGGGACAGAAGAAATTTCCCCCTCAAATCAAAGAGTGAACATGATATACACTACCCACATCCCCAAGAAGGAGCGCAAGCGCGCGCTCAGGGACGTCTATGCGATAGAGCCAGTCGCCCCCAAATTCAACCCATGGTCCTCCTGCCCGATCACTTTCGATCGCAGGGACCACCCGACCAGTATCCGTCACGACGGTTCAGCCGCACTGGTCCTTGACCCAATCATTGATGGATTCCATGTTACACGAGTTCTCATGGATGGTGGAAGCAGCCTGAACCTGCTCTATCAGGATACAGTGCGGAAAATGGGTATTAATCCCTCAAGGATCAAGCCCACAAAGACTACCTTTAAAGGAGTCATACCAGGTGTAGAGGCCCGCTATACGGGCTCAATCACACTAGAGGTTGTCTTCGAATCCCCGAACAACTTCCGAAGTGAAGAGTTGATCTTCGATATCGTCCCCTTCCGCAGTGGCTATCACGCACTGCTCGGACGAACCGCATTTGCTCGATAAAATGTGGTGCCACACTACGCTTATCTCAAGCTCAAGATGCCCGAACCGCGCGGCGTCATAACAGTCAATGGAAACACGGAGCGCTCCCTCCATACTAAGGAGCACATCGCAGCTTTAGCAGCAGAAGTACATAGCAACCTCTCCAGGCAGAACCTCAATTTGGCGGCCGAGCTCCCGGACACCGTCAAACGAGTCCGGACTACTCCGCAGCAGGACAGCCCATCTCGTCAAGAGCTCGACTAGCAATTCAACCTCCGTCCCAGCCCCTACCAAGTGGCGGCATTCGTACCGCGTGTACATAACTACGCACTCAAAATACCATGGGCATAGACGGAGGCATAACTATATTGTAATTCATAATTCGGCTTGACCTACCTTGGCGCTCTCATACTTTCACTTTTTTCTTTCCTTCCATTTCAGGTTTCTTTTCCACAAGCCTTTTCCGACGGCCTGATCACAGGACCTTTCGAAAGGATAGATACACCAATACGGCACAAAGCACTAACGTATAAGGGAATTTCTAGGTGCTCTATTTGACGATCAGTCTACCTGTTTTCTGGACCTGCACGCAGCTCTCCCTTGGTTATGGCATATTAAATAGCCATGTTGCTTATTGCACTACTTGTACAAATACGCTTCGACGTATTAATCAAACTATAATGGAAGCGGTTTGGGGCCCAACTTCTGTGGCACTAGTTTATTTTTTTGATAATCTTATCAAATCACACCCGTACACTTTGGTATGCTTTAGTCTGCCATGGGCTTCATTGCGCCTCATAATACGGCAACAAAGTTCGAACACTTTTTACAGTATAGTTCGGCACCCCAAATTTAGCATTATATGCATTGGCTCCGAATCATGTCTTTGGTCAATAGTTGGGTTGCCCGGCTCCTGTGCTTACAACCTTACGTTCCGCTATATTAGCTAGAGTACTAAAGGGAGAACTACTGCGATTGTGTCCTGGTTTATCCGGATGAGCACCTCAGTAGAGAAAGTAGAAAACTGACTGCCATGATGCGGCGTGAGCCGGTCAGCTCTTCTGAGGTTTCAAATCTTTAGCGATTTTTTGCGCATTATGCGATGAATCGGTTCTTATCCGATCAGGTGTTTACAGCACCCTAGTTCGGATACTAGGGGCTGCGCCTAAATTTTATTGTCAAACTCCTATGGCTAAGTGAGGGTGATAAAGCCACATAGTCCAATTGCTTGGTTCGTTGCGCTAAACACCTCCTTTAAGGACCAAATTCTAGGATAAAGAGTGTTTAGATTAATCCCGAACACCCCCGTACTACCTACGTGGGGGCAGAAGCCAACGACTGGCCAACTCTCAGACTTGATAAAACGGCCGCACATGAGGTAAAACTTTAAATAATAAACAACAAAGCATTATATTACATATCTACATTGTTTTCATCATACAAGACGGGGTTACATGAATGTATTCATTCAAAAATAATGTCCTTAGCACATTGCTCCGCCACAATGCGGGATCCCTTCAGAACATCTTCAAAATACCGCTCAGGAGTGCGGTGCTCCTTTCCCGTGGGCTGTCCTTCGGTCGCGAGCTTGACAGCGTCCATCTTCGCCCATTGTATCTTGACACGGGCGAAGGCCACCCGTGCACCTTCTATGTAGAACGACCGCTTGATGGCGTCAAGCCGAGGGCAGGCATTGACTAGCTGCTTCACGAGGCCGAAGTAACAGCCAGGTATAGCTTCTGCAGGCTGCAGCCCGATTATTAAGTCCTTCATGGCCAGTTCGGCCATCCTTTGCAGCTCGACCAACTGTTTTAGCTGGTCGCTAAAGGGCACCAGATGTTTTGGCGCAAGGTATCGCGACCGGAACAGCTTCTCTGTTGAGCTCGCCTCTTCGGCCCAAAAGAATTCTGCAGCGTTAGAAACACTGCGCGGGAAATCCGCAAACGCCCCTGGAGAACACCAAATCCGGGTCAGTAAGAGATACCTCTTGCTCACATACTTGCTTTGCTTAATAAAAGCCTTACCCGCCGCGATCTTCTTGGCCTCTTGGTTCTCCCGGAGGGCGCCTTGGGCTTCGGCCCAGGCCTCTTGTGTGCTTTGGCGGGCCTTAGCGAGTTCGAACTCTTGGTCCACATTCTGGTTCTCCAAGGACTCGCATTTCTTCACGGCGTCCTGGGGGTCCTCCTGGACCTCACCAACCCTGTCCTCATGCTTTTCTCGGGCGCCTTTTTCCTTTCCCGCTCTCTCCTCGGCCTCGGCCAGCGCCTTTGACGGTGTCCTGGACTAGGGGGTACTCATCACATCGTCTCCCGATCAGTTGGATTGGGCCGAGGACCCCCATGGCCGCATACTCATGGGCCAGTTCGGACAGCTGCCGCATACAAGGAAGATTCCACAAGACTTGGCGATCAAGACAAAGACTCCACCCCACCGGCGTATTCAGCTAGGACTCTTGTTATCCTAGGCCTCTGGTGCATTATATAAACCGAGGCCACGCTAGACGATAGAGATATAAACAATCATACCATAGGCTAGCTTCTAGGGTTTTAGTCTCTACGATCTCGTGGTAGATCAACTCTTGTAATACTCATATCATCAATATCAATCAAGCAGGACGTAGGGTATTACCTCCATCAAGAGGGCCCAAACCTGGGTAAACATCGTGTCCCCTGCCTCCTGTTACCATTGATCCTAGACGCACAGTTCGGGACCCCCTACCCGAGATCCGCCGGTTTTGACACCGACATTGGTGCTTTTATTGAGAGTTTCGCTGTGTGATCGGCAAAAGGATCCATGGCTCGTCTGCAGGTCAACTGCGATGCCAGCATCTTCATCGCCAGCTCGACTGGTCACCTTGGCTCGACCGAGGACCATGCTCCATCTCCGATCTTCATGTTCGGACGAGGGCCTTCATCAACATCAACTCCGATCTCTATCAAGATCATGGAGGAATTATCCATGGAGCTCGGGGGCTCAACGTCAACATTGCCCTCGGGCGACCGTGCTGTTTTTCTGAACAGGAAGCTTGTATCCGCTGCCACCACCTCTTAGAGCATCGCTTTGACGATCCTTTTGGTGGAATTGTGCGGAATTGAGTCTACAACAACCCTGGAAAATTTCTTCGAGTTCCGATGGAGGAATCTCCGACAATCTACGATATACCGGAGCTCTGTCAAATCTGGACGGGAATCTGGACGAGTGTAGGGCGTGGTCTCCAGAGCCCAGCTCGGAGGTTCTTTGGAAGATCCAACCGTTCATCTACTGCGGAAATCCCATATCTACCACCCCTCCAAATTTCAGCTTGATCCAACGGTTCAAACTCCGAGAAACTTCCGATGAGTCGACCAATTTTCGGATCTATTTTTTGCGCGAATATGGATCCGACCCGAATTCATGTTTCTTTATGAACGTGGTATTGGACAACCTTTTTTAAGGAATTTTCTTCTATGATATTGTGCGTTGTTTTTAAACACGTACCCATAAAATTTTAAGCCTCCTTCGAGGTAATCTTCACCATCACGCTGGTGTCAAACCAGTCTAGTGGTATTGCTCCATGGCTGCCGACATGCGCTACACACGTCGCCACTTTATTAAGCGGAGCTCAATTCCTTCAATCATCATCTCGGCAAGCCGAACAAGAGTTCGGCATCGCGAAGGATAAATCATCACCAACATCGCCGCCCCATGTATTACACAGAGCGGGCATATCGGCATCGCCGCATGGTCACTTCATCAAGCCGGCATCGACCACGTCACGACCTGCATCGGCAGGGCCGCACTATTGCTTCTTCAAGATGGTGTCCATCACGCCGACCTACTTCGACTCATTAGCTGACATCGAGGCTTCGACATCTCGGCTGGACCGGGGGCTTCGCCATTTCTTCATCAACCTACTCCGGAGACTTCGGCGTCACTAGCCGACCAGCTCCGTCATGTTAGCTGGACCGAGGGCTTTGCCTCGGCAAGCCTACCTTTGCCAGCATCGCCATACCGTCGCTTTATCGCCATTCATGGAATGGGTGTGCGGATTGAGTCCCAATTTTGGGAATCACCTTTCTTCGGATTGCTACAACAAATAAACAGGTGCTATTAATCCTAGTATTTTTTGCTTGTTTGGGTTTATTTTTCCCAAGGAATTATTACTCTGGTTTGTCCATCATCTGTACACAGGTCTATCAAATGATGGCCGCATTAACGACGGTCTCGTGGTGGTTCGGTCAGTTTCCGTACATAGTCCGGCGAACGCCGCATCCGGAACTTGGATCGACCTGTGAATTCAGGCTTTGCCATGCCTTTACCGCATCACGCCGATGCCCTGCATCGACATTGACTTCGGCGCCAGGCCATATTTCTTTTATTACTCACTTTGCATAAATTATTTATTATGCAATGATTTTTTTAATTATTATTATTACTATTATCTCCGGTTTGCACTACTTTTTGTGCACAGGAAAATGATCCGGGGACTTCGGCATCACTCTGCCGGTCTGCATTAACCGTGCTATGTCACCACTTCGGCGTGTCGATCTCTCCGCTCCGCCACCTCGGGACCGGCTTGGGGGATGGAACCTTGTCCCGCATCAAGCTCGGACCGCGTCATCAATGCCGAACACATTAACCAGCTAAGTCGCTTTCATGCTCAAAGTTTTAATTTTTAACTTGTGTTCGGTTCGACCAAGCATTATACTTTTTTGGGAAAAAGTTGCTTGTAAAAAATTTCCTTGTCCAAACTTTGTTTGTGACACACATATTCAAATACCCCGTTTATTTGGGGGCTTCCTTTATGAAGCTTTTCCTCTTGCATATGATTATACTTGTACGGCTTCGTTCCTTATTCGTGTATTATGCCACAATATGCACCATATTGACTTAAGCGATTTGCAAGCTGGGTTGCCTGGCTCCTGTGCTTACCCCTACGTACCCGATTGTTCGTCTAGGGAGTAAAGGGAGCACCTCTGTGATTGTCACGACCGGGTCCTTCGAGCTCTGACCTCAGACTGGGTGAAGCCGAAAGCTAGCGCTCTTATCGTTTTCAATCATGGTCGGTACACAACGGAACTCATGACTACAAAAAATCTATTGCATAAGTCTCATAGTAATAATGAGCACCGAAGAATGGTATCGGTGGGGGTACTATTTTCTTCTAAGATGCTTCTTACACTTCGTCTGTAATATAGCATAAGTTCCCTGAGCGCGCTTTGTCTGTTACAGCCTTATGGCCCGGTTGCCTGGTTATCAGAAACACTGTCGGTATTCTCGACAGGTGGAGTACATAACACTTTTCGGTCCTCGACTGAAGAGGGAGAAGCCGACGGTCGGTTAAGACGCGTTTAAAGTTCGGTTGAACAAAGATATGATATAAGTACTTCGGTACATACAATCATTATACATAAAATATTTTACCCAAGTCACTTGGGGGCTCTTAAAATTTATATGAGCTATTTTATAGTAAATGTGTTTTCTTCTTGGTCGTTGCAAAGTCTTTTTCTATCGCTCCTTTTTTGATGTGAGTGTGTGGTCAATAGCCAGATAACCCATTTTCTCTCTAGTGACCGCTCGAGTTTAGTTCGTTAAACTGGTCTAACGACAAGTACTCCACCTTCGGGATAGGAGGTTGAAGCCGTAGGCTGACCCGCTTGAAGTCTTGAGATAGGATGTGTTATGTTAAAGCATGACAGAAGCACTTTTTTTCTTCTAAAGTCCAATTTTCGGATTGGCACCGAACACTTGATCTTGTTCGGACGTCAAGTTTTTACTGACGTTTTTCTGGTTTTCCAAGCTTATGGCACTTTTCAACTACTTGTGTGTTTTCAGCACAAGTCTCGCAGTGCAATGGTGGACACCTTTAAAGATTCAGCAAAAACTTTCTCGGATCTCACTATATATGCATTGGTTTCTAATTGTGTCTTCGGTCAATAGTTGGGTTGCCCGGCTCTTGCGCTTGCCTCCTATGTTCCGCTTTGTTCGGCTAGGTGTGCAAAGGGAGAACCACTGCGATTGTGCTTCCAGCTCACATGCTTAAGCACCTCAGTGGAGAAAGCCGAAAACTGACTGTCACAATAAGCGTAAACTGGTCAGCAATTCGATGACAGTGTTAAATGACGGGCCATTCATAACAATGGCCGAAGTGTTTATGGCTTGACCTCGACTGTCGCCGAACACTACCGGGGGCTATTAACTGGCCTCCCAAACTAAATCCTCGATATTATGCTCTTACATTAGAGCTGAGGCTGCATGATCATGCTTAGCATGACAACCCAAAGAAAGGAACCGATAGCGGGACTATTTTCTTTGGAAGACATTTCTTATGTTAAATAGTAATATAACATATCTCTCTACGTACCTTTGTTCATAAAACCGTATGGCCAGATTGCCTTGTTTGTCGTAAATCTTTACCCTCATAAAGGCTTTATAAAGTAGGGCAAACACTCCTCGGCTACTAGCCGAGGAGGTGGAAGCCGATGGTCGGTCAACAAAGTTTTGTACAATGCGGATCCAAGCATTAATGACGTAAAGTACTTGGATACATAGATTCATTACACATAATTTGTGATTTTACTATGGATATCGATCCTTAATTCGGCCACCCGTGCCCGCATTAAGGCTCAGGGGCTACTGGGCTTCGGCCTTATTATTTACAAATATTAAAGGGGCACATCGATCCCCTGATTTGGTGTTGCCACCCGACCAGTGTCTCGGGGGCTACTGCATTGCCTGTTCATTGCAGAAAATTTTAATTGCAATACAGTTGCCGAGGAGATTTTGATCCTCATGTTGGTCAGCCGCACCCAACCTGAGTCTCGAGGACTAAGCACGCCGCTTTTTGTGTCCTGAAGTATTCTGCAGAGCTAGGACTTGATCCTCAGGCCGATTTTTCAAATCAACCTGAGTCTCAGCGGCTACTGGGAATAGCGGTCTTACGTCATCCTTCAGGTGCATCTCGGGTTTTAGACCGATACACACCTTGAGGGCTACTGGCCATATATCTCAGCAGAGAATAAATTGCAATAATAAAAATATTGACAAAAAATCGGCCCATAGTCGGGGTGGTGCACCACCTCGGAAGCAGTCCGGCATAAAGCTCGGGCGCTAGTGGCTGGCTCCATAGAGGGCATTTTCAGCATTAAGCTCGGCTAAACTCCTTCAAAATTTTTGAACCAAGGTGATATGACACCTCGGATATAGTCCGGCATTGGAGCTGGGACACTGTCCGGCGTTGGAGCTCGGATATAGTCCGGCGTTGGAGCTCAGATACAGTCCGGCGTTGGAGCTTGGACATAGTCCGGCGTTGGAGCTTGGATACATTCCTGCGTTGGAGCTCGGAAGCGGTCCGGCATTGGTGCTCAGCCGCAAAAGATACCTCAAATGCAGTCCGGCGTTAGAGCTCGGACGCAAGAGGATACTGCCTCCCGGGAACAACTTCAAACCCGAGGTGTGGCATAAAAATAACAAGGCATTGATAAAGGCCAGAAACTTAAAGGGGCTCCTCGTATACCCGACGTGTAAACTCGCCGAATGCATTTCGGTGATCCTCAAGATCGAAGATGAGAAGATTTGTTGAACCAGTTTTCAAGACCATCAACCAAAGATGAAGAACAGTTCGGAAGAATCGAGGAGCGTCCCTAACTTGAAGACCGGTTCAGGGGGCTACTGACGGTGTCCTGGACTAGGGGGTACTCATCACATCGTCTCCCGATCAGTTGGATTGGGCCGAGGACCCCCATGGCTGCATACTCATGAGCCAATTCGGACAGCTGCCGCATACATGGAAGATTCCACAAGACCTGGCGATCAAGACAAGGACTCCAAGCCACCGGCGCATTCGGCTAGGACTCTTGTTATCCTAGGCCTCTGGTGCATTATATAAACCGAGGCCAGGCTAGTCGATAGAGATATACAACAATCATACCATATGCTAGCTTCTAGGGTTTTAGCCTCTACGATCTCGTGGTAGATCAACTCTTGTAATACTCATATCATCAATATCAATCAAGCAGGACGTAGGGTATTACCTCCATGAAGAGGGCCCGAACCTGGGTAAACATCGTGTCCCCTGCCTCCTGTTACCATCGATCCTAGACGCACAGTTCGGGACCCCCTACCGAAGATCCGCCGGTTTTGACACCGACAGCCTTCTTGAGGGCCTCAACCTCGGTCGCCACCCCTACGAAAATATCACGGCACTATGGTCAGTGCAAAAACATTCATACTTTCCGGATATGCATAAATGATTGAATACCTTGATTTTCCTCCAGCTGCTTTTTAGCACGACCGAGCTCTTCCTCGGTCTGCTCTAGCCTCTGCTTCAGTCCGGAGACTTTGGCAGCATGAGAAGTCGCGGCTAGCAGCGATGCCTGCTTATTCACATAGACATACATGGTTAGTCTCCTGTAAAAGACTATTTGATCCTCTGTTCGGCTTTTCTTTCCGAACCCCGAACAGAGTCTCAGGGGCTACTATCTATACTGTGACTTTATTTTCACAAATTGCATTGCTTACCTCAAAGCCTATTAAAAGGCTTGTGCAGGCTTCGGTCAATCCTCTCTTCGCGGACTGAATCTTCTCAATCACCGCACCCATGAGGGTGCGGTGTTCCTCAATGATGGAAGCACTTCGCAGCGCTTCCAGTAGAGTATCTGGCGCCTCTGGTTGGACAGAGGTCACCGGTGGAATGTGAACACCTCCTTCCGATGAAGGAGGCTGCTTGCCGGATTCCGGAGACGTATAGGTCTTCAGGACCGTATTCGGCTGGGGGACGAATTGGACATGGCCCCCATCGCCAGTCTCCATGGGGATCTGCTCCCCCATGTGTCCGGTGGCCGAGGTCTCTCCCTCTGGCGCCGTCCTGACAGCCTCCTGCGTCTCTCCCTGGTCGGGGATCCTTCGGGACAACACCTCGGTGTCATCCATAGCCCTGGGAGAGGAGGCTGTCGGAGGGGACCCGCTGTCCATCACCTTCAGGTCCAGCGAGTTCCCGAAGAGAAGGATCGCTCAAGGGTGGAACAAGCCGTACTGCAAATGCATGATTCGACATGTTAAAATTATGAAGTGAAGAGGCGGATATATGAATGCGTCAGGGTCTTCAGATACTCACGATTCGGGCAGGGGCTTATCTCGAGGCCTTGTTTTGGGCTGCTATCGACGTCCCACGCGGAGCTATCCGCGAGGGAAGCCTTTCCCTTCTTGGACGCCTTCACTTCCAGATCTATGGAGGCTGACCTCTTCTTTCCCCCTCGGGGAGGGGAAAGTTGCTTTCTTCCTCCTCTTCCTCCTCCTCGTCTTCTTCGGCGGTGGAGTGAGTTTCGGTGTCTTCAGACACCACGTCCGAAGTACCTTGGGACGGAGGTAAACCTCTAGTCCCCTTAGCTTTCTTCTTGGCCTTCTTCTCTGACGCCTTCTAGGGCGCCGGAACCAGCATCTTCGTCAGATACGGGATGGCTGGATCCTCGGGCAGTAGAGCCGGACACTGAATCCGCTCTGCCTTCTTCATCCAAGCCTGAAAAAAATAAATGAGGAAGTTCGGACACCCTCCTTGAATAAGAAAGTAAGGAATACACCTTGAAACAATGGAAAACTTTCCGAACTGGCGGGATGGGCCAGGTTGTGCCCGCGGTCCTCGGTGGTCTTCGGCCACATATCTTTGGCCTTGAAGAGCACCTTCCAAATATCTTCATGTGTAGTTCCGAAGAACCGTTGCAGGTTCTTGTGCTCGGCCGGATCAAACTCCCATAGGTGGCAAGCCCGGCTCTAGCATGGAAGGATCTGGCGGACTAGCATCACCTGAATCACATCGACAAGCTTGACGTTTTTGTCCATCATGCTCCTGATGCGTGTCTGGAGCACTCTCAGCTCATCCGACGAAGACCAATCCAGGCCCTTCTCTTTCCAGGAGGTGAGCCGCATTGGGGCCCCGGATTTGAATTCGGGAGCCGCGGCCCAGGTAGTGTCGCGGGGCTCGGTGACGTAGAACCACAACTTCTGCCACCCCTTGACGGTCTCCACGAAAGTGCCTTTGGGCCACTGGATGTTGGACATTTTTCTCACCATGGCGCCTCTACACTCTGCGTGTTCACCGCCCACCACCTTCGGTTTTACATTGAAGGTCTTCAGCCATAGTCCGAAGTGGGGGGATGTGGAGGAAAGCCTCACACACGACGATGAACGCCGAGATGGTGAGGAAGGAATTGGGGGCCAACTCATGGAAATCCAGCCCATAGTAGAACATGAGCCCGCGGATAAAGGGGTGGAGTGCGAATCCCAGCCCGCGGACGAAGTGGGGGATGAAAACTACCCTCTCATGGGGCTCCGGGGTAGGGACGATCTGTCCCTCAGTCGGAAGCCTATGGGTGACCTCCTTGGACAAATATCCAGCATCCGGAAGCTGGGTGATGTCCTTCTCCTTGACGGTGGAGGCCATCCACTTGCCCTGTGCTCCGGACATTGTTGGAGTGCTCTCTTGGGGAAAGAAAGACGAGAACTTGGGCGCTGTAGCTCGAGAGTGGGTAGGCGGAAAGAGAGAAGGCGTGGGTGAAAGAGGTGAATCCTTATCTCCTTATAAAGGCAGTGAATATAAAGTGCTTCCCCACTCGCCATAAAACTCGCCTATTCCCCAGGAGTCGTGCAGGCGGCACGGTTGGATTACCCATACCCGTATTGATGAGAATCCTGCAATAAGGGGACACGATGTCTGCTTTGACAAGACGTGCCAATAAAGCCGCATCTCGAAATATGGAGTGGCAGGCCGAAATCGGTTCGAAATAATAATCGGGTAGGGACATGATATCATGTTACAAAACGTTGTCAGCAGATTGGACTCATGAAATATTATACTCTCTACGGTGGTGTGTGGTACTTGTTTTGCAGATCCGGACGCGTTTGAAGACTGTGTTGGAGTATTCGGAGGAGGAACCCGCCTTGCAATACCGAAGACAATCCGTGCGCCGGACACCTCGTCATTGAAGCCTAGTTCAGGGGCTACTGAGGGAGTCCTGGACTAAGGGGTCCTCAGGCGTCCGGCCTGTTGGACATGGGCCGGACTGATGGGCTATGAAGATACGAGACCGAAGACTCTCACCCGTCTCCGAATGGGACTCTCATTGGTGTGGATGGCAAGTTTGATGTTCGAATATGAAGATTCCTTTCTCTATAACCGACTTTGTATAACCCTAGTCTCCTCCAGTGTCTATATAAACTGGAAGGTATAGTCCATATAGACAATCATAATCACATAGGCTAGACTTCTAGGGTTTTAGCCATTATGATCTCGAGGTAGATCAACTCTTGTAATACTCATATTCATCAAGATCAATCAAGTAGGAAGTAGGGTATTACCTCCATAGAGAGGGCCCGAACCTGGGTAAACATCGTGTCCCCTGTCTCCTGTTACCATCAACATTAGACGCACAGTTTGGGACCCCCTACCTGAGATCCGCCGGTTTTGACACTGACAGCCCTTGCCTATGGTATCTCTTGGCTTTGCCTGAACTCGTTCAGGTGTTCGTCCAAGCGGTCGACACGCTCGCGATACATCTGGAGCGCGATCTCGAGATCCAAGTTGGCTATTTCATCGGAGATCACCAGCTCGAGGATGCGACAGCCAAGTTCCTCTACTGCGCCAAGGTGGACACCTGGGCCAAGGAGGTGGTTGAGCCTACTGACTAGCATGTTGGCATCGAGCGGGCCGCGGACAAGGCGAACAATGAGACCCATGCGAACGGTGCGGCGGGTGTCTGGTGCAAGTACGACATGGCCGACCTCTAGTGCAAGTACGACGCTGAGGGCCTCCAACCACTCCTGGCGAGGAATGGGGGTACTAATGGGACATGTACCCAGCTGCGATGCCGTGTCGACAGCAGGCAAGCGTCGATCACTCTTGCTATGCAGCACGCCGTGCCTCTCGCTCTACGGTGCTCCAACGGTCTCGCTGTGCGGCGAGCCGCAGCCTATCGGCACATACGCGCCTAGATTGCTCTGCGGCGCGCCATCGATCATGATGTGCGGTGAGCTGCAGCCTGTCGGTGCTGACATGCCTATCTTGATCCGCGGTGCTCAAGCGCCATGCGCCAAAGGTCTACTCAACCCTGGTGATGATGCGCATGACGGCGTCGTCCATCGCGTTACCGGGGAGCACCTTGGCCTCGACGGGCTGTGGCGCCTGCTCATTTTCCTCGTCGACAAGGTTGATGGCAGAGGCAGCGCTTTGGTGGGTTAGCATGCTTGGAAAAGGTGGATGTGCTATAGGTCGCGCTTGTCACCTCCGTGCGTCGTGCACCGCCTAGGTTTATGCGCAATATCGCTGGGTGGCGGGAGACGGTGGCGTGTTCATAAAACGCAATCAATTAATGGAAACTTAGCATAGAACGAACATCGAGCTAGCACAAGAAGTATATGATGATCAAATGAACATGGACCACACTAGGGAACCCATCGATGACGAATTCATCAATCGCAAGCGGTTGAATACTAGCAAGTGTTTGCCCACAACACACACGGCTTATTCCATCACAAACAGGTCGGATGGATCAACTGTATGCCATGTATCGCACATTATCAAAAAATAATGTGGTAGACCTTCTTTAACATGTATTAAAAAATAAAAGAAATGAAAAAGCAAGGACCTCGAGGTTAAATTAACTCATGGCATGGGTCGTATCAGTCATTTAATTTGACAAATACGACCCATCCTATCACTTAATTTAACATCAACACAACTTCCATCCAGTCACCCATCTGATGGCTGCTCCAGCCTGAGCACACATAACTTGAGAGTTCACTTACATGAGCTACTAGTGGAACAACAAGTCCTTGCTGATATAGGATGCCTCTTCGCATCATTATGGCTGATACGTCTCCATCGTATCTATGATTTTTGATTGTTCCATGCCAATATTATTCAACTTTCATATACTTTTGGCAACTTTTTATACTATTTTTGGGACTAACATATTGATCCAGTGCCCAGTGCCAGTTCCTGTTTGTTGCATGTTTTTTTTCGTAGAATATCCATATCAAACGGAGTCCAAACGGAATAAAAACTGACGGAGAATTTTTTTGGAATATATATGATTTTTGGGAAGAAGAATCCACGCGAGACGAAGCTCGAGGGGCCCATGAGGTAGGGGGCGCGCCCCAGGGTGTCAGACGCGCCCCTGACCCTCGTGGCCACCCCGTAAGGCGGTAGGTGCCCTTCTTTCGCCGCAACAAAGCTAATTTCCGGATAGAGATCGTGTCAAAATTTCAGCCCAATCGGATTTACGGATCTCCGAGAATATAAGAAACGGTGAAAGGGAAGAATCTAGGAACGCAGAAACAGAGAGAGACAGAGAGACAGATCCAATCTCGGAGGGGCTCTCGCCCTTCCCATGCCATGGTGGCCATTGACCAGAGGGGAAACCCGTCTCCCATCTAGGGAGGAGGTCAAGGAAGAAGAAGAAGAAGGAGGGGGGCTCTCCCCCCCTCGCTTCCGGTGGCACCGGAGTGGCACCAGGGGCCATCATCATCAGCGCGATCTACACCAACACCTCCGCCATCTTCACCAACATCTCCATCACCTTCCCCCCTCTATCTAAAGCGGTCCACTCTCCCGCAACCCGCTGTACCCTCTACTTGAACATGGTGCTTTATGCTTCATATTATTATCCAATGATGTGTTGCCATCCTATGATGTCTGAGTAGATTTTCGTTGTCCTATCAGTGGTTAATGAATTGCTATGATTGACTTAATTTGCTTGTGGTTATGTTGTTGTCCTTTGGTGCCCATCATATGATTGCGCGCGTGGATCACACCATAGGGTTAGTTGTATGTTGATAGGAATATGTATTGGAGGGTAAGAGTGACAGAAGCTTCAACCTAGCATAGAAATTGATGCATACGGGATTGAAGGGGGACCAATATATCTTAATGCTATGGTTGGGTTTTACCTTAATGAACATTAGTAGTTGCGGATGCTTGCTAATAGTTCCAATCATAAGTGCATAGAATTCCAAGTCAGGGATGACATGCTAGCAGTGGCCTCTCTCACATAATACTTGCTATCGGTCTAGTAAAGTAGTCAATTGCTTAAGTGACAATTTCGCAACTCCTACCGCCACTTTTCCACACTCGCTATATTTACTTTAGTTGCTTCTTTACCTCAACATCCCCTCATTTTATTTTTGTGCTCTTTACTTTCTTGCAAGCCTTTCCAAAAACACCTACAAAGTACTTCTAGTTTCATACTTGTTGTAGGTAAAGCGAACGTCAAGCGTGCGTAGAGTTGTATCGGTGGTCGATAGAACTTGAGGGAATATTTGTTCTACCTTTAGCTCCTCGTTGGGTTCAACACTCTTACTTATCAAAAACTGTTGTGATCCCATATACTTGTGGGTTATCAAGACCTTTTTCTGGCGCCATTACCGGGGAGCAATAGCGTGGGGTGAATATTCTCGTGTGTGCCTGTTTGCTTTATAACTAAGTAATTTTTATTTGCTGTTCTTAGTTGTTTTCTATCTTTAGTTATAGGTAGGAAACGCAAAATACCAAAAAAAATTAGTTGTACCTACTAAACCAATGGTTGAAGAACCAATCAAAATCTATCACACTACTGAAGCTTATTACTTGGATCATCTTCGATCCCTATGTGCTCGTGCTGAAACCCCAACTAGCTTAGTTGAGGGCAAATCTTTAGATGAGCATGCTTGTTTTGTGTGACACAGAATATCTAAAAAAGGGAAAACTTTACTGGATCAAATTCATCGTTTGCAATGCTATGTTTGGAATTTATGTGAAATATATGATTATACTTGTTGTTTTGAAGACCCTAAGAAACACCTCCCCTACCAATGTTTGTTTAGTGATAATGGAATGGTATCCTCGTATGCTAAGGGTGTTTACAATTACTATGATGTTCAACAAATTGAAGAATCTGTTGCTTTTAAGGGTGCTTATGAAATTGCTTCTTTGATTGAAAAGTATGATGCTACTTTTCACAAATCTGAATTTTTTGCCATACTTAAATATTGCTATGATAATTATGCTTCTAATGCCTATGTTAAACTATATATTGAGGAATACTCCGCTGTCCAAGAAGAGACTAATATTTTCCAGGAGTCTATGGAAGAAGAAATGGATGAAACTATGAGCTCATTGGATGAAAAAGATGAGGAGGAGAGCGAAGAACAAAAGGAGGAAGAGCGGATTAGCTACCCGTGCCCACCTTCTAATGAGAGTAACTCTTCAACTCATATATTGTTTAATTCCCCTTCGTGCTTACCGAAGGATGATTGCTATGATGACTATTATGATCCCATTGATTATCTTGAAATATCCCTTTTTGATGATGCTTGCTATGCTTGTGGCCAAGATGCCAATATGAGTGATGCTTATGGAGATGAACTTGCTATAGTTCCTTATGTTAAACATGAAATTGTTGCTATTGCACCCACGCATGATAGTCCTATTATCTTCTTGAATTCTCCCGATTATACTATATCGGAGAAGTTTGCTCTTATTAAGGATTATATTGATGGGTTGCCTTTTACCGTTACACATTATGATTTTGATAGATATAATATGCATGTGCTTGATGCTCCGACTTGAAATTATTATGAGAGAGGAACTATATCTCCACCTCTTTATGTTTCCAATACAATAAAATTGCAAGAAACTGTTTATACTATGCATTGGCCTTTACTATGTGTGCATGAATTGTTCTTTTATGACATGCCGATGCATAGGAAGAGAGTTAGACTTCGTCATTACATGATATATGTTGCTTTGTGCTCACTACTAAATTACAAATCATTGCTAATTAAAATTGGCTTTGATATACCTTGGGATCCGGGTGGATCCATTACTTGAGCATTATATGCCTAGCTTAATGGCTTTAAAGAAAGTGCTGCCAGGGAGACAACCCGGAAGTTTTAGAGAGTCATTTATTTCTGTTGATGCTTTCATATAGTTTAAAAACAACAAAAATAAAGAGGGGAACCCAAAACTTTTCAAAAAGGAAAGTGAAAGTGAGAAAGACAAGCACTGTTGAAGTGGGAGAGCTCCTTGAACTTTGTTCATGCTCACGGAAACTTTGTGAATCTTGATTACAGAAAATTTTCAACAAAAATAATTATCCCCTTGTACAATTCCATTGTATTATAAAAATAATGTGCCAAGGTTTGCCTTTAGGACGTTTACGATGCTTGTTGGTTTGTGCGGTGCAGGACAGAAACTTTGGCTGTAGTGCATGAATTTTAATTTTTTACTGGAACGTCAAATGGTTCTGATTATTTTTGCACTGTCTTGCTGTACAAATTTTTTTATTTTTACTAATTTTGGCAGAATGTTTCAAGTATCAGAAGTATAGTGAATGTTCAGATTGCTATAGACTGTTCTGTTTTAGACAGATTCTGTTTTTTGATGCATAGTTTGCTTGTTTTGATGAAACTATCAATTTATATCAGTGGATTAAGCCATGAAAAAGTTATACTACAGTAGACACAATGCAAAAACAAAATATGAATTGGTTTCCAACAATACTTATAGTGGTGATTTGCTTTATTATACTAACGGATCTTACTGAGTTTTCTGTTGAAGTTTTGTGTGGATGAAGTGTTCGATGATCGAGAAGGTCTTGATGTGAGAAGAAGGAAGAGAGGCAGGAGCTCAAGCTTGGGGATGCCCGAGCACCCCAAGTAAATATTCAAGGAGACTCAAGCGTCTAAGCTTGGGGATGCTGGGGAGGCATCCCCTCTTTCTTCAGTAAGTATCGGTATGTTTTCGGATTCATTTCGTTCATGCGATATGTGCAATCTTGGAGCGTCTTTTCTTTAGTTTTCATGTTTCTTTTTTGCACCATGCTTGATTTATAGAATGCTCTTTTCACTTCACTTATATCTTTTGAGTATGGCTTTATAGAATGCTTCATGTGCTTCACTTATATCATTTGAAGTTTGGATTGCATGTTTCTCTTTACATAGACAACCGCCATTTGTAGAATGCTCTTTTGCTTCACTTACATTTGTTAGAGCGTGGGCATACCTTTTGTAGAAAGAATTAAACTCTCTTGCTTAACTTATTTCTATTTAGAGAGATGATAGGAACTGGTCATTCACATGGTTAGTCATAAAATCCTACATAAATGTCACACCCTAGCTAGTCATGCATTAGAGTGTTGCATCATGTTTACTCTTTCATCAGAAACTTGAAATGGGGATTTGTGGAACCCTCAGAATCATTTTTGAAAATGACCCAAATAAAAATTTCTCCAAAAGGGTCCAAGAAAATGCTCATGTTGCTCTCTGAAAATATTGGACAGAGATAAAAATCAAACCAATATTTTTAAGAGCTCATAGGTATTTATTTTGGGCATTTGGAATTAATGCATAAATATTTGCATTGGAAATATATTAGTTATATATATTAATATATGTCCAAAAATTATGCCACCTGTTGGGGAGCTCTGGAATAATATATCTAGCTCCTGCAAAAATTGGCATAAGGTTATAAAATGATTTAATATTTTATTTAAATCAAAACAAATGTCAGAAATTAGAAAAACAAAAATAAATAAAAGGAGGAGCTTACCTGGGCTCCTCCCTGTCCGGCCCAGCCAGCTGGCCGGCCCAGCCAGCAGGCGGCCCAGCCCGCCTCCCTCCTCTGTCGTCTTCGTCCTCGACAGAGGGAGGGGAGTGTGCCCGGCGCGCGCGCGCCACCGCGCCACGCCACCTCCCTCCCTGCCTGCCTGGCGCCCTTCTCGTCGCCCTCGATGCCCCGGACGACGCCACGCAGCCACCCCGACCCCCTCACACTCCCCCTCGCCCTCGTCCTCTCCTCTATTTCTCTCTCTCTCACGGCCGAACACCACCGACGCCACCGCTCACCGTAGACGTAGCCACCGCGCCCCTCGAGAGCATCTGAGCAGTCCACGAGCTCCGCCACGTCGCCGGCTACCTCCTCGTCGAGCCACGCGCCTCCGGACGGCCTCCATCGCCGCCATCGCCATCGTCTGCCTCCTCGGGCTCCGCCGTCCGCCGCCGTCGATTCGCCGTCACCAGGTCTTCCCCGACCCCGTTGTGCTGCTCTGTGTGATCGCCGTGAGCATCCCCCTGTTTCCCCTCTCTTCTCCCCCTCATTCCCGTGCCGTAGCGCCGCTCCCCACCACGGCCGAAGCCTCTCGCCGCCGTCCATGTCGCCGTCGCTGTCTCGGCCCGCCTCCGCCCAAACCGAGCATCCCTTCGCGCTCCCAGTGCCACGAGGGTGCCGCCGAGCCCCTCAGGTGGCCTCCCCGTGCCCCGCAGCCCATTTCCGCTCGAAGCCGAACTCCGGCCGCCGCCCGAGCTTCGCTCCGGCGAGCTCCGGCATCCCCGCGGCTTCCCGTCTGCTCCCCTGGATGCGGACGAGCCCGGGCTACGCCCCGGTGCTCTCAGACGCCGTCCCCGTGGCCTGTGGCGCGGACTCCGCCGCGTCTAGAGGTCGCCGGCGGCGAGCCCCGTCGCCTGAGCCCTGCCCTGTGGGCCCGACCTGTCAGGTGATTAGCTTAGTGCTAATCACCGCTTAATTAACCCCCCCTGACACTGACCAGTGGGCCCCAGCGCCACTAATTCTTAATTAGAATTAAACTAACCCTGTTAAACCCCCCTGTCACTGACGTGTGGACCCCACATGTCAGGTTTGACCCCAGCCAGCCGCAGTTGACCGCTGACGTCATGCTGACGTCATGCTGGCGCAATATATATATTTCTGGATTTAATTAAATCAGGAAATTCCAGAATATTATTTAAACTTCAAAAATTCATAACTTTTATTCTGTAACTCCAAATCAGACAAATTATATATGAAAAATGATCAGAAAAATCCAATCTATCCATCTGTACTATTTTCATGCATGATCAAACAAGTTAAATTGATGTTTAAAGCAGAACAAGGAAAAGCACTTTAAAAGGCCATGCTTGAGTTTGAAATTTGAATCTTTGATTCAAATTGGTTCAAACCCTTCTGGTCTTAGTTGCATTAGCCCAACACACTCATATTGCCATGTTTCATGCATGCATCATATTGTTGCACATTGTTTGGTGATGGTTGTGTATCGGTGTCCTTTGCGACAGGTTCTGCCTCCGAGGAGTACCGTGATTACCCTAACGAAGAACCGTATCAGTGCATCGAACCATCAGGCAAGCAACCAACCATTTGATCATATCGATACAATCCCATGTTCTCGCTCCTGCTCTCTTTTACTGCATTAAGACAACGCATTTCAAACTGCTGTGTGCTACGGTAGTTGATGCCATTTCCTCTGCATGACCTGTGTGCGGAAGACGGAGGCGGATCCTCGGTAGTGTATTGAAGTGGTGAGTAGTGGACTCGTGTGCGCAAAACCATTTCAAGTTGAAGTATCGTAGGATAGTCTAGCCAAGAGTCAAAGCTGGCTTGCTGCAATAACTTCACCAACCCTTCTTGATAATATGCATGTATGTAGGATCTGATGTAAGTCTTGCTGAGTACCTTTGTACTCATGTTGCTATAATTTACATTTTACAGAAGACGCTGCAACCCCTTCTGATGGGTTCTATGTAGACGTTGACATCAACGAGTAGGCTAAAGGCCAAGGTGGTGACCCTGAGCTTATGAAGGACCACGTAGTATAGTTAGGCTTTCCAAGCCTCTTTTATTTTACTAGTTGTCTGTACTCAGACAAGTTACTTCCGCTGCTGGTTTGTATGACTGTATGACTTGAATGTTGGGTCGTGAGACCCGTACCTTTGTGTATGTTATGTATGGCTCCCTGAGCCTTAAATAAAGTACTTGTGTCGTAGAGTCATGTTGTGATGCTTCGTTGTATTTGCACATATCGAGCATATTGTGTGTATGATTGAAATGCTTGGTATGTGTGGGATCTGACTATCTAGTTGTTTATCTTTAGTAGCCTCTCTTACCGGGAAATGTCTCCTAGTGTTACCGCTGAGCCATGGTAGCTTGCTACTGCTCTGGAACACTTAGGCTGGCCGGCATGTGTCCTTCTTCGTTCCTGTGTCTGTCCCTTCGGGGAAATGTCACGCATTGAGTACCGGAGTCCTGTTAGCCCGCTACAGCCCGGTTTACCGGAGTCCTGCTAGCCCAGTGCTACAGCCCGGACCCACTTGCTGATGACCGACACGTTCGAAGCTGGGTCATGGATGCCTGTCCCTGTAAGTCTGTGCCACTTTGGGTTTACGACTAGTCATGTAAGCCCGGGCTCCTTATCATATGGATGCTAGCGACACTATCATATACGTGAGCCAAAAGGCGCAAACGGTCCCGGGCAAAGGTAAGGCGACACCCGTGGGGATACCGTGCGTGAGGCCGCAAAGTGATATGAGGTGTTACCGGCTAGATCAATGTGACATCGAGTCGGGGTCCTGACAGCGTTGGCATCAGAGCCGGACTGCCTGTAGGTTCTCCAAGCCAAACTGGTCGATGTTGAGTCTAGAAATTCTTTAGTTATATGTAGGGGAATTGTTTGTGGGTTGGAACGTAAGGCTCTTTTTACTCCTTTATCTTATGACATTCTGATCTGAGTCAGTCCATTCTTCCACCGGGGGTTAAGGAATTAGGATCTATTCTCTCTATCAGGATCACGTGTTACTAATCAGTAGTACCTTATAGGTATGATGGATACAAGCCTAGTTCAGTTCTTCTACCATATTATGTTGCTAGGATGGACTCAGAATTTGATATGATGATGTTGAGTGTGTATGAAATCCTTTGTCAAATGTCTCAAAATCCTTCTTGAGCATTTACAGCTGTTATGCTGCCGAAATTTTGCTAGAAATTCTAATGCCTTTGCATTATGATTGTGCTTTCAGATGGCCACTCGCGACCTCAATCAAGTGGTTCGCCTGACTCGATGCCTAGATGTACCCGGCCATACTGCCAAGTTGGTCAGGGTAATGACTGAGGCTGGATACCGCTGGTATCCTGAGTACACGGTCGAAGAGCAATTTCGGGACTTTAATCAAAGCCAGTATCTCTGCACTGTCAGGATATTTCCATCTTATCCTGGATCCACCGAGCCCCTTCACTGCTTCTATGGACTCGGGGTTACTATTGAGATGGCTGTGCAGGACGCCGCCTACTCTATGATGACCATCATGCGAGTCAGATCTGGACTATTTCGGGACTCTGATTTCCGGTATATGCCAGGATCACTTCCGGGAGCACAAGGGTATCTCCAGGCTATCTATGCTGACCCCACCCAGGAGGATTCACGGACTCGCACCACAGCTGAGATGCTCGAGGATAAGGACCGTGAAAATCGGGCCTTGAGGTTAGAGCTCTTCAATACCCGTGCTGACCACTGGGCCACCTTGACTCGGTTCGCACCGGCGGTGCAAGCTGGATATTCGGATATGCGCGATCTCTATCCTGTGAGATCTGCTCTGCCAGACGTGATGGGTTGGCGTGATGTAGGAGGCATCACCCCACCTCGCGGTCCCCGCAGGCCACCGTCTGTTGGTCCAAGACCTCATCCTAGCCCCTATGGTCCACAAGCTCCGCGAGATCGTCTGTTTCCGGATGATCATGTTGAGCTTCCAGGCTATGGAGGTGACTTCTACGAGGACTACTACGGATCGGTCTGAGTTAGTGGTAGTATCACTAGTTCGCACTAGCTGTGTCATCTATCGTCCCGCGTGACTCGTGGGATATGACCTAGTTTGTACTCTTTCCGGAGGAGTAGAAAAATAATGTATAGGAGCTTGGAATGCCTCCGATGAGATGTAATCCTCTTTTCACCGTAATAGTACTTTGTTTGGTCTTGTACTAAACCCTGTATGGTGTGTATGACGATGGAATAAAGAAGCAGTTTCTGTATTTACCATGTCATACGGATGATCATCTTGCATTTCGAGTTATTCCTTACATTTTATATCCTATGTCGGAATTTTATCATCCTGACTAAATCATTGTCTTGTTTACCTAGGATGGTCAACACGCGCACTAACCCTGCTCCTCAAGAGCAGGCCGAAGGCAGTGAAGTCAGGGATGCAAATCTGCCTCATCCTCCTTCCCTAGCCGAGGTTATGATGGAAGCTGAGAGAAACAAGCGGGAGACCAACCGTTTGTTGGAGCGTATTGAACAGAACACAGCACACCATCAGAGGACTAACGTGGTGTCACTCAGTGATTTTATCAAATTACATCCACCCACGTTCCACCACTCCGTCGAGCCTCTCGACGCTGATGACTGGCTTCGCAGTATCTCTCACAAACTGCGTTCCGCGCTGGTAGCGGAGGCTGACAAGGTCACCTTTGCTGCATATCATCTTGAAGGCCCCGCCAGTCTATGGTGGGAGAATTATGGAGCTATGCGCCCAGCGGGCCATGTCACTACTTGGGCTGAATTCAGTGAGGCTTTCCGTGAACATCACATTCCGGAGGGTCTCATGGACCGTAAACGTGAGGAATTTTGCAGTTTCACCCAAGGCCGACTTTCTATGGATGCTTACAGCAGGGAGTTTGGTAATCTCGCACGATATGCAACTGAGGAAGTGTCTACTGATGCCAAGAAGCAAGCAAGGTTCCGTAAGGGCCTTAGTCCTGAGCTTCGCCGTGACCTCCGTTTGCATGAGTGCACATCTTTTCAGAAACTTGTCAACAAAGCCATCAGTGCTGAAACTGGTCAGACTGACTATGACGCAACACGCAAGCATGGCCATGACATGGGTTCCTCATCCGGTGCTGGTCCTCAGAAGCGCCGCGTGTGGGTGCCCAACACCGCCCTGCCACCCAGGTTCACACCGAGGCCATCTTTCCAGGCGCCTCGCCCTGTTCAACAGTCTGTTCCAGCCAAGCCCTATGGGGGTCCAACCAACAATGCTCCTCCACGTACCAGTTCCGTGACTTGTTTCAAGTGTGGGGAATCTGGCCACTATATGCGTGAGTGTCCCCAGACCAACCCCAACCAGTCTGCTAAAGCTGTTGGCCGTGGCAAGCCGACAGGAAAAGTATTCCACGCCAAGCCGGTCACCGCTTCACGTGGCCATGTCAACTGTATCTCTGCCGAAGAAGCTCAAGAGGATCCCAACGTCGTTCTCGGTACGCTTCTTGTTAATTGCCACCCGGCATCTGTTCTTTTCGATACAGGAGCCTCTCATTCTTTTATATCCGAAAATTATGCTCGTTTGCATAACGTCGCATTCGGTGATATGCCAACCTCTATGGTAATTCAAACTCCGGGATCCAAATGGCAAACTTCTAGAGTAAGCCATGGAAATGAAATCCAAGTCGACAGACTTGTTTTCCTCGCGTCTTTGATAGCCCTTAAATCTTCAGATATTAATATCATTCTGGGTATGGACTGGATGTCAGCTCATCATGCCCAAATTGATTGCTTCTCTAGGACTGTTCAACTCACCCATCCTTCGGGGAAGATAGTCAATGTCTTGACCCGAATAGCCAAGCGACAATTATATTCTCTTAACGCCAGCCCTTTGCCAGACCTTGAGGACGTGCCGGTAGTCCGTGACTTCCCG